>NC_041019.1:32595279-32854155 GCF_004193775.1 Glycine soja
TTAAAAAAAACAAAACTAACCGACGGTCGCACGAAGAACACCGAACAAGGAACGATGTAGGGATTGATCACAGTCACGATTCGACAGCGCCTCGGCTTTGTTTCCTCTTCTTCTCTCTTATTTCTCTCAATTTCCTTCACTACTCAATGTTGAAACCCCTTCTCAACCCCCCTAGCACGCCTATTTATAGGAAAAAGGTCAATTTGGGTACTTGCAGCTCACCCAAGCGAGCTAAGGCTTAGTCCAGAAGTCATGAGCTCGCCCAGGCGAGCTGGTTCCTTACCCTTGAAGTTGTTTGATGGCCCAGGTGAGCCAAATGCTGGCCTAGAAAATGCAAGGAAAAGACCCTTTTGCCCTCCTTCCTTGGTATCTTTTGTTTTCCGGATCAAAACACCGAGTGGTTCATTGCTTTGCACTATAACTGGCGTCTAATATCATAAATTGACTAGCAAGAATCAGAAGATCAACGAACAATGCTCCCCGGACGAAATTACGGTCTGACATGTACAAAGATAAGTGGGCTCATACTTAGCCCATGGGCCCAAAATCTACCCTAAGGATCATGAGAACCCTAGGGCCTTCTCCTACATCTTTGGCCCAATCTTCTTAGAGTCTCCTAGCCATGGCTCTGGTGATGGGTCCCCTCCTTGGGAGGATTGCATCAGCAAGGGTTCTATCTTTGTTGTCTTTAATGTATCTTTGCCTAAGTGTGGTTGATTTTATTTTTTACTCAAGTTGGAGGCTTCCTAGATTCTTGATTATTCATTTCCCTTTAATGGTAAATGATTGATGTGCCATCATTTTCTACTATTTTCTAAACTCTTTTTGCACCATTTTAATTATTGATTGGTCTTAATTGTCAATTAATTAGGCAGTTTTATTATTTGGGCTCATTTAGCTAATTTGATGTTTTTAATCTAATTTCAGGAATTAATGAAACATTGGGCTTAATCCGGATTTTGGTTGTGGACTTGAAGAGGGCAAATAAAGCAGCGCTTACCTTAGTTAATTTCTAATTAGGAAATTTCGCAATTTTATTTTATGTTGTTCAGTGTTTATTTCGTTTTGGGCCAGAGTATTGTAATAGGGCCCAGTGACTTTGAGTGACTCTTTTTAAATAGCTGCCTTGGGATTCGTGCAGGGCATTCTATTCTGCTATGCTATTTTCATTATTCAGAGCTTTGGTTTTAGGTTTTCACGTTTTTCTGTTCCCTTGTTACAGTTTTCGTTCTTAATGCAAATTTCCGTTTTCTGCTTCTAATTACGAGTTCATTCTTGCTTCTTCTTCTACTTTCATTTACGTTTTTGTTCATTTACGTTTCTGTTCATTTACGTTTCTGTTCATTTACGTTTCTGTTCATTTACGTTCTTGTTCATTTACGTTTCTGCTTCATGTTTCATTTGCGTTTTCTGTTTGAATCCATGGAAGGCTAGATTTTCTGGTGTTGTTTCCTTTTGAGGACGAAGCCCAACTCTCTTTGAGGTTTCGTTTGTAATGTGGTTTCCTGGCAATTTTCCCTTCACCAGTTATCCCAATTTCGTGAATATTAATCAGTGCACGCTTCGTGTTCGATTAATTGCCTCTGAGCCTAACTTGCGTTCATGCTTAATGGACGAAGGGCTAACTGGTGTATGTGGTGCCTAATCACGTATTGAAAACCCTAAGTTGATTTTCGCTTAGTAAATTGAAATAGGGTTGGATTAAGTGGTTGACTGTTAGGGACGAATTCTCCATAACCCAGGATAAGAGAGTGGCTTCTGAATCAGAGGAAACAACCCGTTTTTAATATTAGTAGTTTCGTATTCCATTTTATTTGTTCTGCTCTTTAATTACCAAACAACCAAACCCCCCCCCCATCGTTACTGTTACTGCAAGTATATTATGAACATTTGGCTTGTCAATGCTCGTTGGGAAACGACCTAGGATCACTTCCTAGTTACTGCATTTTCATGTTTATTTGATTCGGGTACGGCCTCGATCAAATTTGGCGCCGTTGCCGGGGAGCTGTGTCCAAAGGTTCATAATAGCTAGCTAGTGTTGTGTGTTTAATCCTTTCGTGTTTTATGTTTAATTGTTAGTATTGTGTTAGTATGTGTGTTAGTGTTGTTTAGTGTCCTGGTATTTTGTTTAATGTGTGTTCTGTTTCAGTTTTCCCATTAAGCGTTTCCCCTGTTTCAGTCTTGGGTGTTTTGCTGTGAAGATTGTGCTTGAAAACAGAGTAGTAGTAGAAATCAACTTGCGGAAAAACAGAGTAGTAGTAGAAATCAATTAGAGACGGATTTTAGCGACCACCCATGCTAAATTATTTGGGATTTTTTGTTTTAGTAGCTAGGGTTGTTATTTTTGGCTGAATTTTTTTGTGGTAACTTCTTTTAATCCATATTTTGTGGGAAAAATAGCTAGAGCCTTTAGTTTGGTCAGATTTGAAAGTTCCAAAAAACTAGCAAATTTTGTGTTTGTCAAAACTTCAAACGGCCATAACTTTTGCTCCGGTTATCAGAATCGCAATTATTATATATGCATTTGGGGTAGAAAAAAATTTCCTACGCTGTGGCAGCTGGCCATAGGCCGGCTAAGGTCTCCATCGTCCAAAAAAAGCGATTCTGTCAAAAGTTTTTTATTTTTCAAGTTTTATTCACTTATTTTTCTTAACCTACCAATTTTAGCTTTCATAGTTAGACTTTGAATTTTTGTCTGAAATTTTTTGTGCTATCTTCTCATCATTTTATAAGGTTGCTCACAAAATTTCATGTCATTTGGATATCATTTGAGGGTAGCTGTAGTTCAAACCTACACCTTTATTTACATGACAAGGCAACTAGTTGTGTGCATCCTGAATGTAGTGTATGACTAGAGGCAATCCATCTGACTTACAACCCTTTGATCCTGAGATAGATAGGACATTTCATAGATTAGTTAGGCATCATTTTATACCTTTGGATCATTCTGAGCATTCCATAACTGGTGAATCTGTGCATTCTATTATTGGTGATTTTGAACATCCTGATCTTGAGCATTATAATTTTGAGCATTCTGATTCTGAGCATTCTGATTTTGCACATTCTGAGAACATGGCACAACCTCCACCTCGTGAGAGGACTCTAAGGGAAATGGCTGCACCTGATTTCACCTATGAAAGCTTGTGCATCCAATACCCTGATGAGGATGTCCCATATGTTCTTAAAACTGGACTGATTCATTTGCTTCCAAAGTTTCATGGCCTTGCAGGTGAAGACCCGCACAAACATTTGAAAGAATTTCACATTGTCTGCTCCACCATGAAACCCCCAGATGTCCAAGAGGATCACATATTTCTGAAGGCTTTTCCTCATTCATTAGAGGGAGTGGCAAAGGACTGGCTGTATTACCTTGCTCCAAGGTCCATCACGAGCAGGGATGACCTTAAGAGAGTATTCTTAGAAAAAATATTCCCTGCTTCCAGGACCACAGCCATCAGGAAGGATATCTCAGGTATTAGACAACTCAGTGGAGAGAGCCTGTATGAGTATTGGGAGAGATTTAAGAAACTATGTGCCAGTTGCCCCCACCATCAGATTTCAAAACAGCTTCTTCTCCAATATTTTTATGAAGGACTCAGTAATATGGAGAGAAGTATGATAGAAGCTGCCAGTGGTGGAGCCCTTGGAGACATGACTCCTGCTGAAGCCAGAAATTTAATTGAGAAGATGGCCTCCAACTCCCAGCAGTTTAGCACCAGAAATGATGCCATAGTCATTAGAGGAGTGCATGAGGTAGCTACAAACCCATCTGCATCATCTGAAACTAAGAAGCTTGAAGGCAAACTGGATGCGTTGGTCAACTTGGTAACCCAGCTAGCTTTGAATCAGAAATCTGTACCTGTCGCAAGGGTTTGTGGTTTGTGCTCCTCTGCTGACCACCATACAGACCTTTGCCCTTCCATGCAGCAACCTGGAGCAATTGAGCAGCCTGAAGCTTATGCTGCAAATATTTACAATAGACCTCCTCAACCTCAGCAGCAAAATCAACCACAGCAGAGCAATTATGACCTTTCCAGCAACAGGTACAACCCTGGATGGAGGAATCACCCTAACCTCAGATGGTCCAGCCCTCAGCAACAACAACAGCAGCCTGCTCCTTCCTTCCAAAATGCTGCTGGCCCAAGCAGACCATACATTCCTCCACCAATCCAACAACAGCAACAACCCCAAAAACAGCCAACAGTTGAGGCCCCTCCACAACCTTCCCTCGAAGAACTTGTGAGGCAAATGACTATGTAGAACATGCAGTTTCAGCAAGAGACCAGAGCCTCCATTCAGAGCTTAACCAATCAGATGGGACAATTAGCTACCCAATTGAATCAACAACAGTCCCAGAATTCTGACAAGCTGCCTTCTCAAGCTGTCCAAAATCCCAAAAATGTCAGTGCCATTTCATTGAGGTCGGGAAAGCAGTGTCAAGGACCTCAACCCGTAGCACCTTCCTCATCTGCAAATGAACCTGCCAAACTTCACTCTATTCCAGAAAAAGGTGATGACAAAAATCTACCTAACAATTTCCGTGCAGGTGAATCTTCTTCCACAGGTAATTCTGATTTGCAGAAGCAGCACATTCCCCCTCTTCCATTCCCTCCAAGAGTAGTTTCCAACAAAAAAATGGAAGAGGCAGAGAAAGAGATCTTGGAAACGTTTAGAAAAGTAGAGGTAAACATACCTCTGTTGGATGCAATAAAGCAAATTCCAAGATATGCCAAATTCTTGAAGGAGCTGTGCACTAATAAGCGAAAGCTTAAAGGAAGTGAACGAATTAGCATGGGCAGAAATGTCTCCGCATTGATTGGTAAATCTGTTCCTCAAATTCCTGAAAAATGCAAAGATCCAGGTACATTCAGCATACCTTGTATTATAGGGAATAGTAAGTTTGACAATGCCATGCTAGATTTAGGAGCCTCTGTTAGTGTTATGCCTCTGTCAATTTTTAATTCTCTATCTCTAGGTCCCTTGCAGTCAACTGATGTGATAATTCATTTAGCTAATAGAAGTGTTGCCTATCCTGTTGGTTTCATAGAAGATGTCTTAGTTAGAGTTGGTGAACTGATTTTCCCTGTTGATTTTTATATCTTGAATATGGAAGATGGATTTTCTCAAGGATCAGTTCCCATCATTCTAGGCAGACCCTTTATGAAAACTGCTAGAACTAAGATAGATGTTTATGCACGCACACTGTACATGGAGTTTGGTGATATAACTGTTCATTTTAATATTCTGGATGCTATGAAATACCCATCTAAAGATCTTTCTGTATTTCGTGCTGAAATAATTGACCATGTTGTTGATGAATACATGACTGATCTTTATTCTAATCTGCATGCCTCTCACTCTTCATGCATTGAGTCTGAAATTGTACTTGATCATATGTCTGAATTTGATGCTGAGAGTGAATCTGAGAGTGATAATGATTGCATGCCTGGTGGTGGTGTTTTACCTCTTGAGATTGATTTTATAGAGTCAGATAGGACTAACCATGTTTCAGGAAGTACACATACCTCTGACTTTCTTTATGAGGTAAAGGCTGAGAAATCATCTCCTTCTACCACTATCCAGCCGACCACACCAAAATTGAAGCCTCTGCCATCAAATTTAAAATACGCTTACTTGGATGATAGCAAGAGTTTTCCAGTGATTATATCTGCCTCCCTTGCTGATGAGCAAGAGGAAAAGTTGTTGTCAGTTCTCAAGAAGCATAAGAAGGCTATAGGCTGGACCCTGGCAGACATTCCTGGTATTAGCCCATCCACATGTATGCATCGAATAAATTTAGAGGATGGAGCTAAACCAGTAAGACAGCCACAGAGAAGACTCAACCCGGTGATTCTTGATGTCGTGAAGAAGGAGATAACCAAGCTTTTGCAAGCTGGAATCATTTATCCTATCTCCGACAGCCAATGGGTGAGTCCCGTCCAGGTAGTCCCGAAAAAGACTGGCCTCACAGTGATCAGAAATGAAAAGGAGGAGCTGATTCCTACTCGGGTGCAGAACAGTTGGAGAGTCTGCATTGACTATAGGAGGCTGAACCAGGTTACCAAAAAGGACCATTTTCCCCTGCCATTCATTGACCAGATGCTTGAACGCCTAGCAGGTAAATCCCACTACTGTTTCCTTGATGATTTTTCTGGTTATATGCAAATTACTATTGCTCCTGAGGATCAGGAAAAGACCACATTCACCTGCCCCTTCGGCACTTTTGCTTATAGGAGGATGCCTTTCGGCCTGTGCAATGCCCCTGGTACCTTCCAGCGGTGCATGATTAGTATTTTCAGTGATTTTTTAGAAAATTGCATAGAGGTGTTTATGGATGATTTCACTGTATATGGATCCTCTTTTGATGGTTGTTTGAATAGTTTGGAAAAAGTTTTGAATAGATGCATTGAAACTAACCTTGTTCTAAATTTTGAAAAATGTCATTTTATGGTTGAGCAAGGTATAGTTTTAGGCCACATTATTTCCAATAAGGGTATTGAAGTAGATCCTGCAAAAATTTCTGTTATTTCACAATTGTCTTACCCCTCTTGTGTGCGAGAGGTGCGATCTTTTCTTGGTCATGCAGGATTCTACAGGCGCTTTATAAGGGATTTTAGCAAAGTAGCCCTTCCACTGTCCAACTTGTTGCAAAAGGAGGTGGAGTTTGACTTTAATGACAGATGCAAAGAGGCTTTTGATTGCCTCAAAAGAGCGTTGACTACCACCCCCATCATCCAGGCACCCAATTGGACAGCCCCTTTTGAGCTTATGTGTGATGCATCAAATTATGCATTGGGGGCTGTCCTTGCTCAGAAAATTGATAAATTGCCCAGGGTGATATATTATGCTTCTAGGACTTTAGATGCTGCCCAAGCAAATTATACTACTACTGAGAAAGAGCTTCTAGCCATAGTTTTTGCTCTTGAAAAATTTCGATCTTATTTGCTTGGTACTCGCATTATTGTTTATATTGACCATGCAACTCTAAAGTACTTGTTGAAGAAGGCTAATTCTAAGCCTAGGTTGATCCGATGGATGCTCTGGCTCCAAGAGTTTGACTTGGAGATCCGTGATAGGAGCGGAGCACAAAATCTAGTTGCTGATCATTTGAGTCGGATCGAACGTGTCTCTGATGCAGATTCACCTATTCGGGATGATTTCCCAGATGATCATTTGTATATATTGTATAGTATTTCTGACTCTCTTTCTACTCCCTGATTTGCTAACATTGTCAATTATTTAGTTGCCTCTGTTTTTCCTCCCTTAGCATCTAAGGCCCAAAAAGATAAGATTAAAAGTGATGCTAAGCATTTTATTTGGGATGACCCCTACTTGTGGAAATTGTGCAGTAATCAGGTCATTAGACGGTGCATTCCAGATCATGAGACTGACTCAGTCCTGCAGTTCTGTCATTCTTCCGCACCGGGAGATCATCTGGGTGTTCAAAGGACAGCTCGCAAAGTGCTTGATTGTGGTTTTTATTGGCCCACCATCTTTAAAGATGCGTGGAAGATCTGCAGCACTTGTGAGCAGTGTCAGAGAGCAGGAAATACACTTACATGGCGACAACAAATGCCTCAGCAACCTATGCTATTCTGTGAGGTGTTTGATGACTGGGGTATAGATTTCATGGGTCCTTTTCCTGTCTCTTTTGGTTATGTTTATATTCTCCTTGCAGTTGATTATGTTTCAAAATGGGTGGAAGCCAAGCCCACTAGAACTAATGATGCTAAAGTTGTCGCAGACTTTGTCAGGTCTAATCTGTTTTGCAGGTTTGGAGTACCTAAAGCAATTGTTAGTGATCAAGGAACCCATTTTTGCAACAGGACAATGCATGCCCTGCTTAAAAAGTACGGGGTGGTACACAGGGTATCCACACCATACCACCCCCAGACTAATGGACAGGCAGAAATTTCTAACAGGGAAATCAAGAGAATTCTAGAGAAGATTGTGCAGCCAAGCAGGAAAGACTGGAGTACCAGGCTTGATGATGCTCTCTGGGCACATCGGACTGCCTACAAAGCACCCATAGGAATGTCTCCTTATCGGGTTGTCTTTGGAAAGGCATGTCATCTTCCAGTGGAAATTGAGCACAAAGCATATTGGGCAGTGAAGACTTGCAACTTCTCTATGGATCAAGCTGGCGAGGAAAGGAAGTTGCAACTGAGTGAGTTAGATGAAATCCGCCTAGAAGCCTACGAGAATGCCAAGTTCTACAAAGAAAAGACCAAGAAGTTCCATGATAGCATGATAGTTAAAAAAGACTCCGTGGTTGGGCAAAAAGTGTTATTGTATAATTCTAGGCTTGGACTCAAGAGTGGTAAGTTGAGGTCTAAGTGGATTGGTCCTTTTGTTGTTACTAATGTTTTTCCTTATGGTACAGTTGAGATCAAAAGCGACTCCACAAACAAGAGCTTCAAGGTCAATGGACATCGACTTAAGTCATTCCTCACGAACCCTTCTTTAGTGGACGTAGTGGTGGAAGAGACTTCCTTACTCCACCCTACTCTTCCTCCACCATGACTTAGGGAGTTTTTATTTTCCTATCTCCTTCTTTGCTTTTATTACACTTGTCCGATTCTCTTTGATGATTTAATTGTTTTTAATCTTTTAATTGTGCTACATGAGGACAATGTGTTGTTTAAGTATGGAGGGGGAGTGTTCTTTGGTTTTGCTAGTTTTGTTGGTTTTGTTAATTTGTTAGTTGTGTTAATTTGTTAATGTTGTTAGTTTCGTCAGATTTTCAGTTTAATATTTTTGGTCAATTTCATGTGCACGTACGACTTTACATGTTTTTCTTTGAATTATAGGATATGTTCAAGAAATGGGTAATTGTTTTGAAAATAAAAGTTCTTGACATTTTGTGACTTGAAATCCTTGATTCTTCTCTACATGTCATGATAGTTTTGAAAGCTCAATTTGAAAGTGATGATTTTACCTTTGTGAGAATTTGAGCCATCCATCATTATAATCATTTGATGTGTTTTGCCCCATTGATTGCTTGCACAATAGCCTTGGCTTGATTCTTGTTGATGCGTCCTAATTCACATGCATATTTGGAAATGATTAAGGCAATTTTGTTCTTATAAGCTTCTAGCCAAATGGACTTACCTTGAATTAATTCCTTTGATAGCCCTTTTGAGCCTTGTTTCCCTTTCCTTGTTTTGAAGCTCACTACAAGCCTTAAGTGAAAAACCATGATATTACCATATCCTTAAGGAATTTTGGAGCTTTGGAATTGTTTTGGGAATAAGTGTGGGGGGTTTTTGTTTCATTGGACAACTTGTTTTGTTGGCTATGCTTCATGATGTATTTTGGGCCATACTTGATGTACATTGTATATTGGTTAAATGTGGACATGCTGAATGAAATGCTGTTTCTCAAAGGCTAAAGAGTAAAAAAAAAAAAAAAATTCGAAAAAGAAAAAGAAAAGCAATAAAGTTGAGTGAATAAGATCTTAAATGGCACAAGAATGATGAAACTCTTGGTTCTACTCTTCATGTTTAATTTTTATCTTTACTTCTTTTTATTTTCTTATTTTTTTTCTTAATATGCACTTATTCCCCTTTGCTCCTCTATTCCTTTGGGATTTAGCCACTTATTCCATATTTCTCCATACCTTGTCCTTGGCCCCATTACAACCTTAAAAGACCTTTTGATCCCCATGTGCTTGTGTTTATGGGTTGATTGTCAATTTTAGAATCTTGCCAAGTTTATGTGGTGTTTGCTTTCATGGGTGCTTTGAGGGTAAATAGTAGCCTAGACACTTGAAAGATAGAGTGTATATCTTGTGAGGCTTTATCACTTTTCATTCTTGAGCTGATTAACTATTTTGCCATGATTGGGTTGCTTGGATGATTTTCATGAATGTCTTGACTTTTTGGATCTCCTTATGTTAGATGTTACCCATTCCTTTCATTCCTTGATGTTCATTGAGAAATATGTGAATGTTTTTGTTTGTCTCCCTTCGATATCCTTGGATTTTGTTCTTTGTTTCATTTTGCCCAGGAGTGCAAAAGGCTAAGTATGGGGGGTTTTGATGTGCCTCATTTTCTTCTATTTTCTAAACCCTTTTTGCATCATTTTAATTATTGATTGGTCTTAATTGTCAATTAATTAGGCAGTTTTATTATTTGGGCTCATTTAGCTAATTTGATGTTTTTAATCTAATTTCAGGAATTAATGAAACATTGGGCTTAATCCGGATTTTGGTTGTGGACTTGAAGAGGGCAAATAAAGCAGCGCTTACCTTAGTTAATTTCTAATTAGGAAATTTCGCAATTTTATTTTATGTTGTTCAGTGTTTATTTCGTTTTGGGCCAGAGTATTGTAATAGGGCCCAGTGACTTTGAGTGACTCTTTTTAAATAGCTGCCTTGGGATTCGTGCAGGGCATTCTATTCTGCTATGCTATTTTCATTATTCAGAGCTTTGGTTTTAGGTTTTCACGTTTTTCTGTTCCCTTGTTACAGTTTTCGTTCTTAATGCAAATTTCCGTTTTCTGCTTCTAATTACAAGTTCATTCTTACTTCTTCTTCTACTTTCATTTACGTTTTTGTTCATTTACGTTTCTGTTCATTTACGTTTCTGTTCATTTACGTTCTTGTTCCTTTACGTTTCTGCTTCATGTTTCATTTGCGTTTTCTGTTTGAATCCATGGAAGGCTAGATTTTCTGGTGTTGTTTCCTTTTGAGGACGAAGCCCAACTCTCTTTGAGGTTTCGTTTGTAATGTGGTTTCCTGGCAGTTTTCCCTTCACCAGTTATCCCAATTTCGTGAATATTAATCAGTGCACGCTTCGTGTTCGATTAATTGCCTCTGAGCCTAACTTGCGTTCATGCTTAATGGACGAAGGGCTAACTGGTGTATGTGGTGCCTAATCACGTATTGAAAACCCTAAGTTGATTTTGGCTTAGTAAATTGAAATAGGGTTGGATTAAGTGGTTGACTGTTAGGGACGAATTCTCCATAACCCAAGATAAGAGAGTGGCTTCTGAATCAGAGGAAACAACCCGTTTTTAATATTAGTAGTTTCGTATTCCATTTTATTTGTTCTGCTCTTTAATTACCAAACAACCAAACCCTCCCCCCCCTCCCATCGTTACTGTTACTGCAAGTATATTATGAACATTTGGCTTGTCACTGCTCGTTGGGAAACGACCTAGGATCACTTCCTAGTTACTGCATTTTCATGTTTATTTGATTCGGGTACGGCCTCGATCAATGATATATAGGGCATAGCATTTCCTTTTAACCCTTCCTCAAATCGCCTCATTTGGTGCCCAACAATTTCAAGGAAACAAAGTTTCAAGGTTGTCTATGACTTTGTTAGGCAAAGATCTCCCAGTATTCTTAGGCACAACCTCACCTAGAGTGAATGAATCCCTTCATCTTGGATTTTTCTACTTTGGTGCATGCTTCATGTGAAAATCCCCAAAGATAATAAGTTGGTGTATGTTTCATGTAAGAATCCCCACTATGGTATCTGTTTATTCTCACTATGGCTGCAATGTTGAATCGATTCAACATTTATTTTTCTCTTGTCCATTTGTTGTGTCATTTTAGAGTTGGCTTGGTGGTCTTATGAATTCGATGGAGGACTTTCAAATCCTACAAGCCTTTTTCGCATCTTAGGTTATGTATCTCAAGCCCCAAGGATTGGACAAATCACTTAGCACATCCTTGGGTGCACCAACCATATTGCTTGTGCACCCAGCAATAAACAGGTATTCCGAAATTACCCCTACCTGCTTTCTTCATCCTTTTTAGTTTTTTTTATTGTAACGCATTCATTCGTTCATTTTCTTGGTTTCTTGTGGTTTTTTCATTTTTGTGAGAGGTGCATTGTGCCGCTTTGGTCGAGGTGAAAGAGTTCCGGAGGTATGTCGGTATGTGGTGGTTGTGGCAGTGGTTGTTAACGGAGGTACATCACATGATTTGTTTTTTTATTTTCTGCGTAAAATGCGGATTAAAGAATCCATAAGTTATATAAAACTCACGGATTCATTAATCCATAAGTTTTATATAACTTACGGATTGCCAATCTGTATAAGTTATACGAATTATTCAATCCGTATAACTCATACGGATTGGTTAATCTGTATGAGTTATACAGATTTATAATATTATTTTTAATAAAAAGAAATATTTATTTTTTTTGAATTTTATTAAATTATAAATATATTAATATGATTGCTATAAAAATTAATGTGTAAAAAAATTACTTGTTTATTTGAAATGTAATTAGTATTATTATTTTTAATATTTTTAAATAAGTGTAGTTTGATAATTAATTTGTAAGTATTTGTTTTTATATTTTGGAAATTGTATTAAATGTAAAATAATTTACAGTTATAATTTATGTATAATTTATTTGAGTTGTTGTGGTCTAAAATTGACTGTTTTTTGTAGTTATAATTTCATGAATTAGAATTAAGTTGAAAAATATAATTTATTTTAGTACATATGGTTTGGTTATAATTTTTTATTTATTATATGGTTGTCAATTTTAAGTAGAAAAAGTTGATGTTATTGTTTCTAATATATAGGGTTATCAATTTTAATGTTTTATATTATTATATGCAGTAAAAAAATTACATAGGTTTTTGTGTGATAGTATATGTATGGTGTGGTTAGGGGTTGTGTGTTTGGGATTGAAAGTTTTGAATGTCTTGTTAAGATGGTCAAAGATCAATGGATGTATGACAGTATAATGTATGAAGAAGTTGATATGAGTGAACAAAATGAAGACGAAGCTGGTATGAAATTAGAACATGTTGATTGTTCTAATGTGTTATTGAATTGTAGGTGTTTGCTACCCGTGATGATGTTTTGAATTGGGCTCAAGCTGTTGCTTATGAAATTGGTTTTGTGGCAGTCATTATGAGGTCAGACACAAACATTGTATGAGAGGAAGGACTTCATTTGTCTTAATTGGTTGTGAAAGGAGTGGTCGGTATAGGTGCAGGAAGACAGATTTTGTAAGAAGAGATACTGGTAGGTACAAAATGTGGGTGTCCCTTTAAGTTGTGTGGGAAACTAGTGGTTGGAGGCCAATGATAGATGTTGAAGTTAATGTGTGGGAGTCACAATCATGAAATGGCAAAGTCATTAATTGGGCATTCATACGCTGGTCATTGACTAAGGATGAAAAGATAATTATTGATAATATGACAAAGTCAATGGTGAAACCAAGAAATATTTTGCTAATGCTAAAGGAGCACAATGTCAATAGTTATACAATCAAACAAATATACGATGCAAGAAGTGCATATCGTTCTTCCATAAGAGGTAGTGATACTGAAATGCAACAACTAATGAAGCTTCTTGAACAGGATCAGTATATTCATTGGCATAGATTAAAGGATGAAGAAGTTGTACGTAATATCTTCTGGTGTCATCCTGATGCAGTGAAGTTATCCAATGCATGTAATTTGGTATTTTTGATAGACAGTACCTACAAAACAAACAGGTATAGGCTCTCGTTACTTGACTTTGTTGGTGTGACACCAACGGGGATGACATTCTCTAATGGTTTTGCCTATTAGGAGGGAGAACGTCTAAATAATGTGGTGTGGGCTTTAGAACGGTTTCGAGGTCTTTTTCTTAGACATGATGCCCTCTTTGGATTTATTGCTACCGATAAAAATCTAGCATTAATGAATGCAGTGAAAACTATATTTCCTGAGTGTACCCACTTGTTGTGTAGGTTTCACATTAACAAGAATGTCAAGGATGTAAATCCCTGGTTGGTCAAAAAATGCCTAAGATTATGTTATGGATGCCTGGGGGAGTTTGGTTTATTGTCCTTCCAAGGATCAGTTCGATGATTGTCTTAAGAAGTTTGAAATTGCATGTTCACCATGGCCAATGTTTGTTAACTATGTCAACCAAACATGTATAATTCCCTAGAAAGAAAAATTTGTTAAAGCTTGGACGAATAAGGTGATGCACTTATGAAACACAACAGCAAATAGGTATGAAAATTGTCATTTTTTTATTAGGGTTTAGGACTTAATGGATAAAAATACTTGTATTTGTTTATTGATTTTTTGTATTTCATATGCAAGGTTGAATCTGCTCATTCGGCTTTAAAAAGACTATTACAGAATAGCATTGGAGACCTATGTAGTGTTTAGGAAGCCATGAACAATATGATCACGTTGCAACACACTGAAATTAAGGCATCTTTTGAGACAATTACACATGTGGTTGGACATACTTTTAAAGTTTCCTTATACAAGAGACTACTTGGCATGGTATCAAGGTATGCTTTAAATTAGATTGTTGCTGAGTTTGAGTGTGTACATTATGCTGGCAAAAACCCATCTCGTTGTGGATGTGTCATGAGAACTACTCACGGTCTTCCATGTGCATGTGAGCTATCTAGATATGTTGTTGGTATCATACCACATGAGACAATCCATATGTTTTGGTGGAGGCTAAGTTATTCAGACCAAGGGTTATTTGAGCCTGAGGTTAACATAACAGAAGAGATGGAAATCATATCCAAGTGGTTTGAAAAACTTGATGTTTGTGGCAAAGTTATTCTAAAGAGTAATGTCCGGAAATTTCCTACCCTGATCTAAAATCTATGTGTCCTCCTCCAAAAAAGGTCAACACCAAAGGTGCTAAGAAGAAATCGATGACCAAACATCAAAGATCAACAAAGCGTGATTCGTCTTACTGGAAGTATGTTGTTGCTTTACATTCTGTGCAAAATAGCAATTATTCAGTCAAACGTAGTGCATCATCATCAGACCAAGCAATTCCAAGAAGGACTATGTCGATGTTGGATCAATTTCATTCGTGCATTCATGATTCCATTGAAAACATTATCGATGTCAAAGCTGATGGTAACTGTGGATATCGTGCAATTGCTGCATTATTAGGTATGGGTGAAGATTCATGGTCTTCGATGTGCAACCATTTGCTTAAAGAACTTGCCAAATGGTCTTATGAGTATATCAACCTCCTTGGTGGCATAGACAGATATGAGGAATTAAAGAGGTCCCTACTTGTTGATGGATTATCCATGGTATGTAATTTCTGTTATTTTTTTAAGTTTAAATTTAGTTTAAATAATGTAATCATAACTGTAACATGCAGGTTACCAAGGATAAATTGATGAATATAATCAATATGGGATATGTTATTGCATCAAGGTATAATGTAATCCTTGTTTCCCTGTCTCTCCAACAAAGCATGGCGTTTTTTCCTCTTAGAAGTCAACCACCAGCAGATTCTTTTGTGCATCGCGTAATATGTATGGCAATCATTTTGTTCAGGTAAATGCATCATAGTCATGTTTTTTAATTTATGAAATTAACTGTTATAATAATTTGAAATTGTTTGTGCATATGTAACATGTTTTTTTAAGAGACCGTTGTCCCATACCGCCTCTAGCTTTGTTATGGTCTAGACATTGTCATCCTCATGCAAAGCATGGCCAACTCCATATATTAGTAGAATGCAACAGTACAAAAATTTGTTGATGTTGAAAACAAACTATGTTGATTTAAGTGGAGAGTGAAGATTTAGCTACTTATGTAATTGTCATGTACTACAATAATATACAGGTGTTTCATTGGAAATTCAAAATAATATATTTATGATTAAAAAACAACAACTATTTCAAAACAAAAATCATAATAATATATTTATAATTAAAAAAATAAAATCATTATCTATTTAAAAAGCAACTTCAAAAAAATATAATTAATTAAATATAATAACAA
Organism: Glycine soja; assembly: GCF_004193775.1. NCBI lineage: Eukaryota > Viridiplantae > Streptophyta > Magnoliopsida > Fabales > Fabaceae > Glycine > Glycine soja. The sequence goes on from NC_041019.1 coordinate 32,611,015, forward strand.
AAAATATGTCCTCTTTGCTTATTCTTTTACAAAATAAGTAATATATACAAAATAAATTAATATATTTATAAATTATAAAAAAAATAACTATTTAAAAATAAAAATAAAATAATTTATTTATAATTAAAAAAAACACATACAGATTGGATAATCCGTATGAGTTATACTAATTAAGCAATTCGTATAACCCATACGGATTGACCAATCTGTATGAGTTAAACGGATTTCCTAACCCACAAAACAACCACACCACCAGAGGGGTAGGGAGCGCGACACTTACGGCGAAGACAGCGGCGAGGCTGCCACTGACAGTGCGACGACCACGGAGGGTGACGACGATGATTCATGGCACAATGACAGAGCTCTAGATGCACAAAGGAAGGAAAGAATAGTAATAGCAGCAGTGCGATGAAGAGGGAGTGAGGGAGAGGGCTCTTTTAAATTTTTACTGAAGGGCATTTTTGCCACTTTAGTATTATTGTTGGGTGCACCAGCAATTCTGCTGGGTGCACATATAAAAACCCCACATCCTTTTACAGGGTTGGATTAAGTGTAACGCTGATGTGGGGCTGCTCGCGGAACCCTTAGTGTTGTTGCCTATGGCGACACTTATCATGCCAGCTCATGTGCTTTTATTAGTGGCTTTGCATATCATCATGGAAATTTGTTTTCCCTTCATGTGGAGTTGGAAGCTACCATGCATGCTATTGAAATAGCTCGTCATCGCAAAGGTTCACACAAATTTTTGTTGGAATGTTACTTTAACTTTGTTGTCTCTACATTCAATTCTACTGCTAGTGTTCCTTGGCACCTCCATAATAGATGGATCAATTGTCTTACTTTAGCTCCTAGAACTTCATTGTTTCCCATGTTCTTCATGAGAGAAATAGTTACACTAATAGACTTGCTAAGTTTGGCATTTCATCAGTTGGTTTCACTTGGTGGGATAAAGTTAGTTTTCTTAGGGGCACTTTCATTAGGGATAGACTTGGTCTTCCTTATTATTGTTTTTCCTACTTGTTTGTTGTGGGTTTTGGCTCTATGTCCCCCCACATCTTTTGTTTCTTATTTTAATAAAGGATTTTTACAACATTAGGGATATTTCCTGTTAGGAATGCTAAAAAAAACCAATCTTGAAAAAAAAAAACCATAACTAACAATAACTAGTTATAACCAATTATAAAATAGTTATAAAACTATATAAACAATTTGGTAGAAATGGTTATTTCAAATAACTTATTTTTATTAAAAAAAAATACTTAGTTATAAAACTGTTGTATGTTGGTTCATTAACAACCATTAGTTAGTTCTCTTTCTCTTTACCAACTTAGTATTTTTCTGTTTTCTGTTATTCTGTTATAACGTGTAACAGTTAATTAGTTTCAAGTTGGTTGGGTTAGTTAGGCTTGAAATAGTGCTTCTATTTCTTCTTCTTGCATAGCCTAGATCACAAGAGAGTAACCAGAAAAATTCTGCAGAGATTGAATAAAAGTGGTTGCTGAGTTTTGTGCAGTTTTTTGGTTCATTTTTTTCTGCATTTTGCTTGTTCTTGTTCATACAAGAAATTCATTCTTCTGTGAAGTAAAATCTGATCTTCACACAACAAATTGGTGCCGTGAACGTGGATCGATTTTGAGTTCGATTCAAGAAATGGGCTCGGCCAAGTATGAGGTTGAAAAATTCACAGGACAAAATGATTTTGGGCTATGGCGATTGAAGATGAAAGCTCTTCTTGTTAAGCAGGGCCTGGTGGAAGCACTTGATGGAGAAGCCAAACTTGAAAAGATGATGGCTGATGGGGATAAGAAAGCACTACTGCAGAAGGCACACAGTGCAATTATCCTCAGTCTCAGAGACAAGGTGCTGAGACAAGTCTCTAAGGAAACAACTGCTGCTGGGGTTTGGTCAAAGCTTGAAGGTTTGTACATGACCAAATCTTTAGTTAATCGTCTTTACCTAAAGCAGTCTTTGTATTCGTTTAAAATGCATGAAGATAGATCAGTAGGAGAACAATTGGATTTGTTTAATAAACTGATTCTAGATCTTGAAAATATTGATGTCACTATTGATGATGAGGATCAAGCTTTGTTATTGTTGTGCTCTTTGCCTAAGAGTTACTCTCATTTCAAAGAGACTTTATTGTTTGGAAGAGATTATGTTTCTCTTGATGAAGTGCAGGCTGCTTTGAATTCAAAGGAATTGAATGAAAGAAAGGAAAAGAAGTCCTCTACAAGTGGTGAAGGGCTGACAGCAAGAGGCAAGACCTTCAAGAATGATAGTAAATTTGATAAGAAGAAGCAAAAGCCAGAAAATCAGAAGAATGGTGAAGGAAACATCTTCAAAATCAGATGTTATCACTGTAAAAGGGAGGGTCATACAAGGAAAGTTTGTCCTGAAAGGCAGAAAAATGGTGGCAATAACAATAGGAAGAAGGACTCAGGAAATGCTGCAATTGTTCAAGATGATGGCTATGAATCTGCAAAGGCACTTATGGTGTCTGAAAAGAATCCAGAAACTAAATGGATAATGGATTCAGGGTGTTCATGGCATATGACACCAAACAGATCATGGTTTGAACAATTTTCTGATCAAGCAGTTGGGTTAGTACTCCTTGGAGATAACAAGCCTTGCAAAATTGAAGGAATTGGGTCTATAAGGTTCAAGTTTCATGATGGGGCTGAAAGAATTCTCACAGAGGTCAGATATGTACCAGAGTTGAAGAGAAATTTAATCTCTCTTGGTGAATTTGATAAAAGAGGGTATGTGTTCAAGGGTGAAAAAGGAATACTGAATGTAGTTAAAGACTCCATGGTTGTCATGAGAGGAATTATGGAGAATGTCCTTTATTCTGTAGATGGTGAAGTTGTAATTGGCTCTATAGCCACTGCAACTGGAAGAGTTTTATCAAAAACTGAGTTATGGCACATAAGGTTGGGCCATGTAAGTGAGAAGGGGTTGATTGAATTGGCAAAACAGGAGCTGCTATGTGGGGACATAATGGAAAGATTAAAGTTCTGTGAACATTATGTCTATGACAAAGCCTGTAGAGCCAAATTCAATGTTGGACAACAGAGAACAAAAGGTACCCTTGATTATGTTCATGGTGATCTTTGGGGTCCAACCAAGACTCCCTCTCATTCTGGAGCAAGGTATTTCTTGAGCATTGTGGATGACTACTCAAGGAAGTTGTGGATCTACATTCAGAAAACAAAAGATGAGGCTTTTGATAATTTCAAAGGCTGTAAAACACTTGTGGAAAACCAAACAGGCAGAAAGATCAAAAGGCTTCGTACTGATAATGGTCTTGAGTTCTGTTCTGAACCTTTCAATGATTTCTTTAAAGAGAATGGCATTGCAAGGCACAGGACAGTTGCGGGCACCCTCAACAAAATGGTTTAGCTGAAAGATTCAACAGGACCATTTTGGAGAGAGTGAGATGTATGTTGTTGAGTGGAGGATTACCCAAGACTTTTTGGGCTGAAGCAGCAATGACTGTTGTATATCTCATCAACAAGTGTCCTTCAACAGCTCTGAATTTCAAAACCCCTGAGGAGATTTGGTCTGGCCATCCACCGAGTCTAAAAAAGCTAAAGGTATTTGGTTGTGTTGCCTATGCTCACATCAAGCAAGACAAATTGGAACCTAGAGTTGTCAAGTGCATTTTTCTAGGATATCCTGAAGGAGTGAAAGGGTATAAGCTGTGGTGTTTGGAGGCTGGTTTTAAGAGGTGTTTGGTGAGTCGTGATGTTGTCTTCAATGAAGCTGAAATGGCCTACAAGACTAAGCTTAGCATGGTTCAGTCCAACACTGATCAGAGTAAGGAAACTGATTCTGAAAAATAAAATTTTGAGGTGGAGACTGAGGATAAACATGTTGAAACACAAGCTGTTAATTGGCCTTTTGATGAAGAAAAATCTGAAGAAGAGGAACAAGAAGAAGCTGACTATGTGTTGGCTTGAGATAGAATCAGAAGGGAAATCAAACAACCTAAGAGGTATGGATATGCTGATCTAATAGCATTTGCTCTGGTAGCTGCTAGTGAAGTTTTGGAGGAAGATCCAAAAACTGTTAAAGTTGTCTTAGCTAGTAAGGAGAAAGAAAAATGGCTAAGTGCCATGAATGAAGAGATTAAGTCTCTCCATGACAACCATATATGGGAATTGATTAAAAAACCACCTGGTTCTAGAGTGGTCAGCTGCAAATGGATCTTCAAGAAGAAAGAAGGCATCCAAGGAGTTGAACCATACAGTTTTAAAGCTAGACTTGTTGCTCGAGGATTCACTCAAAAGAAGGGAATTGATTTCAATGAAATTTTCTCTCCTGTAGTGAAACACAGGTCAATCAGAATTCTTATGGCTATGGTAGCAGAATTTGATCTTGTGTTAGAACAGATGGATGTAAAGACAGCATTTTTGTATGGGAAGCTTGATGAGGTGATATTGATGAAACAACCCGAGGGGTTTGAAGTCAAAGGTAAAGAGGATTATTTTTGCAAATTAAACAAATCCCTGTATGGTCTAAAACAGTCCCCAAGACAATGGAATAGGAAATTTGATGAATTTATGGCTGACATACAGTTTCATAGAAGTCACTATGATAACTGTGTTTACTTCAAATTTCCTTCTAAAGCTGAGTTTGTGATATTGATATTATATGTTGATGATATTTTGATAGCAAGTAACAGCAAGAGTAAGGTTGAGAAATTGAAATATGAGTTGAGCACCGAATTTGAAATGAAGGATTTGGGAGCAGCCAAGAGAATATTGGGAATAGAAATCAAACGGGACAGAAAAAGGAAATTGTTGTATTTGTCCCTGGAGTTATATCTCAAAAAAGTTCTTAAAAGGTTTGGAATGTCAAATTCCAAACCTGTAACTACTCCTATGTCACAACAGTTTAAGCTCAGTACAAGTCAAGCACCTAAGACACATGATGATATAATTTACATGGAAGGTATTTCATATGCTAATGTTGTAGGGTCATTGATGTATGCTATGGTATGTACTCGCCCTGACATAGCTCATGCAGTGAGCTTAGTAAGTAGGTTCATGGCAAATCCAGGTAAAGCACATTGGCAGGCCCTGAAATGGATACTCAGATATATTAGAGGATCACTTGGAAGAGTTCTGGTTTATGGTGGAGCTAGGAATAGCAGAAGGACAGCTGCTATTGAAGGTTTTGTAGATTCTGATTATGCTGGATGTTTAGATTCAAGGAAATCCCTCACAGGATTTGTGTTCACTGCTTTTGGCACTGCAATTAGGTGGAAAGCTAGCCTTCAAAAGGTAGTGGCTTTATCAACCACTGAAGCTGAGTATATTGCTCTTACAGAAGCTGTGAAAGAATCTATGTGGCTTGAAGGCATTGCAAAGGAGCTGAAGATACAAAATGAAGTGATCACAGTACACTGTGACAGCCAAAGTGCCATATACTCAAGAAGATTTCAACTGATCACAATCCTTCTGATATGATCACAAAGGCTCTTCCAAGTAACAAGTTTTTCCATTGTTTGAACTTCATTCAGCTGAAGGATGATTAAATCCTATTTCTGCAACAGCCACTGGTTTTTTGTTAATGTTTTGTTATTGAACCAAGGTGGAGAATTGTTGTATGTTGGTTCATTATTGTGAAAGTTAGGCAATTACAGTCATGCCACCTCTACATGACTCAAATGGGGAGTCACGCACCCTGTCAGTATGGATGACTCAAAGATGTCATTCCAGTTATAGACCGAGTATCTCCAAGGCATCTCAATTCGAATGGGTCCCTGAGATACTACTGAACAATTTGATTAAATTCTCTTTCATATTAGAGATGTGGATGTATGTACTTCACAAATAAATGATTTGTGAGCAACTGACTGACCAACAAATCTTTAATAGAGGATTTATATATGCCGAGCACTTAATATCAATTAAAAGCAACAGTAAATTTACATACAAACTGAATCTCAAGTTAAATAGTACAAATACAAGCATGCATGAAATTATACAATCACATGACAGGGTGACAAGTCCAGCACATCCTATAGATGCAGTAACTATTTGTGATTTACACTATTAATTACCAAAAAGTGGGGTTTAATAAACTGCATTTGAATCAGGAACAACCAAAACATCTTCTTACAGAGAAAAAACCAGTTGGTTGCGGATCTGCATCAGACTCTGATTTTTTTTGAGGAAGCTGCTTAAAAAATGCTTTCACAGCTCCTGTCACTCCATCCTCATTTTCCATGGCCTTTGCAAGTTCGATTGCACGTTCCTTTACCTGGAATTATATTAAGCAATGTAGCGGTTATCTTTAGAAATAATGCACCCCGCATAAAATAAGAATTCCACCAACATTATATTGTTTCACAGAACACCTAAAAAATTAATGAAAGTTTCCCTCGTCTGGGGACTCTTTTAAGTTATAACAAGCAGAGTCTATACATGTACCTCTCCACCACGTCTTCAGAGAAACATAAAACAAATAACAAGTTAAGCATAAATTCATGATGGTCCAGCTTCAACTGGTTCATGATGACAACTCTGCATGCCCATTGTTCCTACTTCATAAGTCGCAAACATTCTTACAAAAAGACTGTTTAGACCTAAATTTGAATTCTTTATAAGTTGGAAATGCCAAACATATATGCACAAACTTGAAAACAGGTGTTGATAGTTGTATGTGCTTTTATTTTAAATTTCAAATACAGATTAGAAGACGTTGACAGCTGTATCATTATGTGTTTTTATTTCAAAACTCAAATAAGGATTATAAAGATTTAGGTAATTAAGATCAAGATCAAATTATTCAAATCTGATTTGATCTTATTCTCCTTATCTTATCTTTTGTATTTATTAAGTAATCAGTGTGTGTAGGATCTCTCCTAGCAAGGAACATGAAAAGAGGAAAGAATATCCTAAATCTAGGAGATATCAATCAGATATTCTAAAATACAACATGCCTTCCTAAATACAACAATCGTATAATACATACACAAGCATAATACAAAAAAATAACAGAAGATAGTCTACATTAATCTTCCAATATCTCAATAGTTGTGTGTTATTTGTTGTTTATCATTTACTAAAAGCATAGAGCTAAGCAGTCCAATTACCCTTTTAAATTATGTTTTTACGGTGCATAAGTTACTCAAGATAACATAACTTGGCGTATTTCTCAAGCTTCACATTTATCATATTGGCAAACAATATTCATATCTCTTAAAGAACCTAGCCTCATTATTTACTTTTATAAGAAGCTCCTATCAGTTTGCTTTTGCATATATTTTTTATATTTCATGAAACATATATTTTACCTTGGGATCCAGCATAAGTTTTATTGCATCAACCAACTTGGGAAGTGAAAACTCATCAACTGGGATAGGTGGAGGACCAACTCCTCTAGCATGTACTCTCTCACCCCAAAATGGTTGATCGCCGAAAAAAGGAACTATGGTTGTTGGGCACTACCACAAAATACCAATATCAAAAGCATAATCGAAAGATATGCTAATTATGAAGGATTTATAAAGTTATGAATTTCTTACAGCAGCTTTGAGCCCCGCAGCTGTTGTGCCAGCACCTCCGTGATGAACCTGCAACAAATGGATAAAGCTATAAGAACAAAAATTTGCAAATAGATAATTCACACTGGATTTTCATTGATGAGTATATTCATGTAACCTGGATTTTTCTACTTATATCACAACTCAAAATAAGTAACATTCTCCAAATTTTTGTCCTATGATTCAGTTGAATAATTATATATAGTGAACTGCTTGAGTTAAAACACTCGGTAGGTCATATATATTTATATATATATATATATATATATATATATATAGGTGTGGTTGGAACTAGCTGATGTCATGCTGAAAAATGTTCTTGCAAACTCAAATGTAATTAACTCAGTTCAATTGCTTTGGCAAACTCAGTTCAAAGTAAATTACGAAAGTTCTTGCAGATCGTCTTGCTGAGGTAGATCATAAGATTATCTACAATCAGTAACGTGATTTTGTGAAGGGTAGGCAGATCAGTGACTGCATTTGTTTGGCATCAGAAGCAGTAAATCTCTTGAAATATCATTCTTTAGGTGGAAATATGGTGATGAAATTTGATGTTCGAAAAGCTTTTCATATGCTTGACTGGAACTTCTTGCTTCAAGTTCTTAAAGCATTTGGTTTTGATGAGAAGTTTATTTCTTGGATTCATTCTATTGTTTCAGCAAACCTTTCTTTATCTGTTAATGGTTCAGCTGCGGTCTTCTTTGATTGTAAAAGAGGGATTAGACAAGGTGATCCCCTATCCCCCCCTTTTATTTTGCTTGGCTGAAGATGTCTTGAGTTGGGCATTTCTTTGCTTGTTACTGAAGGTAAGATGAAAACTATGATGGGGACCTAAGGGCCTTTCCCTGCCAAGCCATGTTCTGTTTGCTGATGACATTATAGTCTTTGGGAGAGGTATTAAAAGGAGCCTGCATCATTTGACAGCTTTATTTAAGAAGTATGGGGCTGCCTCGGGTCAAATTTTAAACTTTTCTAAGTGTAACCGCTTGAGGGCGATTGAAGACACTGGGATCTATTTCACTTTCTAAATCTTTTCTGTTTAGGAGATGGATACACGATAGATTGCCAACAGATGATATGCTTCAAAAAAGTGGTATGAGCTTTGCCTCAGTCTGTTATCATTGTGGTATGGAAAGCGCACTCCATTTATTTTTACAGTGTCCCTTTGCTGTTGATATATGGAATTGGTTTAGTCCTCTAACAAATAAACCTTTAGATTTGTCTTCTGCTCGTTTACTATCTTCGACTACCATTGGTGCAAGTCCTCAAATAGTAGATGCCTTTGCTTCTTTAACTATCCATATTACCTGGTTTACTTGCAGTAGGAATCATTCTCGATTTCAAACAGGGGGATTTTCGTTTCAATTTGTTAGATTAGTATTCTGCAATATGTATTTTGTGTGCTTTATTATCAATGTATTGCTTACTCTTTTTCTCCCTTTATGAACTTGTTGACCCTTGGTCTGTATATACAGAAAATATCTTCAGCTGAGTGAATAACTCAGCTAAGTATTATCCCCAAATATTGTGTCTCAACTTGGTATCAAAGCAGGACGATCCTGCTCAACACTTTCATCAACTGTTCATCACCGGCGCCACCGTCTGTTGCCAGTCTTTTCACCCGACGCCTAGATCTGGTGCGTCTTCCAAAGCGTGACTCACCCCTGCAAGTTTCAAGGTTAGAACCCAGCTCACACGCATCACTTCTTCACTTGACCCAGTCAGGCACATGCTGTTTTGTTGATCGGAAAGTCACCAGACCACCACATAACTGTTTGTTGGCGCTTCCTGGACCCATTCCAGGCCTTTGCTTGTAGTGTTGCCTACACTCAAGTAGTGGGTCAGTTCTCTCAAAGGTTTTGTCCCGGTTTTTCATCGTGGTCCTAGTTAGTTTTGGTCCTGTTTTCTTCAAATATGACTTGTTCTGGGAACCAAGTAGTGGAAGTTGGAAGTTGGAATTCAAAATTTGAAATTTAAAATTTGAAAATAGAAATTATTGTGCATAGTTAGTTGATTGTTAATTTAATTAATTTGATTTGAAATGTTTGATGATTGATTGTATTTGTTTGTGTTTGAAGGTATGTTGATTATTGATTACTTTTGACGATTTTTTTATTATTATTATATATTTTGATTGTTTTATAGTGGATATATATTTTTGTGGATGCAAAATAGTTTGTTTTAATGCCTTTTGGTATCACTTGACCCTCATACATTGCAACAAGTGATTTTCTCCTCTCAATTCATGATTTGGTATCACTTGACTCTCATACATTGCAACAAGTGGTTTTCTCCTCTCTATTCATGATTTGTTTTTTATATTGACAAAGGGGGAGAGATAGATAAAAGATGAAATAGTAAGGGAAATTATCTATTTTTTTATGAGACAGCTTTTTATATATGAAATCTTCAACTGTCTCATATAAGCAAACATTGCAAAACTAAGGGGGAGTAAAACTATATTTAAATAGATATTTTTTGTTTGTTGTTGCTCCTAACCTGCAAATGGTTGTCATCATCAAAAAGGGAGAAAATGTAAATCAAGCAGGTTTTGATGATGTCAAAAAGAATTTGCTTGATAATGAGTGTCATCATTATCAAGCAATGACATTCGGAGATTGTATGATGACATCTTATAAGCAAACAGATCATGATATATATTGTTGCTCAAATTCAATCTGCAGTTGAAGAACAAAAAATGCTCTTAGATGCTGACTCAGTGGAGGAAATGAAAAGGAAGCATGACAATCTTGTACATGGTGCAGGCCTTATGTGCCATGAATCCAGATTTTGATCATATTTGTGATCAAATTCTGATTCCTTCAATGGATAGTCTCATGACATGTCTTTTTCATGTTCCCACCCCAAGGAAGATTGGAAACTCACTTGAGCATTCTAAATCTTCAGCAATGGTGTCTACTAGAGGAAGAGGGGGGTCGTGGGTATTGTGGAGGACATGGTGGTAGAAACACAAATTCATACCTTCGATGCTCACATTGTAAGATGCGGGGCCACACCCAAGACAAACTACCATGTAATTGGCTAGCCTGATAAAACAGCAAATGTTACCAAATCAGAAACACTTGATCCTAAGTTTTCTAAAGAGGAGTATCAAGAATACCTTTGATTTAAGTCTAACAGTCAAGTTCAATCATCTTCAGGCCCGAGTACTTCCACAACTTGCATTTCTCAGTCTGTGGATAGTCAAGGTCCATGGGTAATTAATTCAGGTGCTTCTTATCATATTTCTGGTAATGACTCTATTCACATCTATGTCTACTCCAAAATTTCCTCATCTGACCACCCTAGGAAATGGCACCAAAATTGCCTCTAAAGAAGTTGGCAGTCTCCATTTCTTCTTCTTTAAACTTGAATCCAAGTCTTTTTGTTCCTAATTGTCCTTTCAACTTAGTTTCTCTTAGTCAACTGACAAAATCATTAAATTGTTCTGTAACATTTGATGTTGATTCCTTTGTTATGCAGGAACGTGGTATGGCTCGGTTGATTGGCATAGGACATGAAACCAGAGGTCTCTACTATCTTGAAACCAGCCCTTCTATGTCTTGTTTGGCATCTTCGTCTCCTAAACTTTTGCATGATCACTTAGGTCATCCACATTTGTCAAAATTGACAAAAATGGTTCCTAAACTCAGCAAGCTTTAGGTCTTAAAATGTCAGTCATGTCAATTAGGAAAGCATGTTAGGTCCTCTTTTCCAAAGAGAACTGAAATAGGATGTAAATCTACTTTTTCCACTATTCACTCTGATATTTGGGGTCCAAGCTGTGTCACATCTTTTGGTTTCAGATATTTTGTTACCTTTATTGATGAATACTCTAGATGTACTTGGCTTTATTTAATGAAAGATCGATATGAACTTTAACCTATATTCATGTCTTTCATTAATGAAATCAAGACCCAGTTTTTAAAAGTAATTAAGATTCTCAGGAGTGATAATGCTAAAGAATATTTCTCCTTTAATCTCTTTTCGTTTTTAACCACACAAGGCATTTTACATTAGTCCACATGTCCTCACATACCACAACAAAATGGTATTGTAGAAAGAAAAAAATAGACACTTTGTTGAAACTGCACACACCTTATTGCTTGGTGCAAATGTTCCTGTTCATCATTGGGATGATGCCATCCTTACTGCCGGTTTTTTAATTAATAGAATGCCATCTTCATCTCTTGAGAATAAAATTCCTTATTCAATTCTCTTTCCAAATGAAGCATTGTTTCTTGTCTCTCGTATTTTTGGTAGTACTTGTTTTGTTCAAGTTTCTCTAGGCCGGGACAAGCTATTTGCAAGGGCCATTAAATGTGTTTTTCTAGGTTACTCCTGTCTACAAAAGGGGTACCATTGCTACTCACCAGATATTAGACGGTACTACATGTCTCCAAATGCCACCTTTGAAGAAACACCCTTTTTCCCTTCTTCAATGCAAGATTTCAATTCTGTTCAACATGTTTTACTTGTCCTATCAATTGATCCACTATTGTCTCCAGTACATGAAATCCCTATTATGGACACAAGTCAAGCCACCTCTCCAACTAGCCCTTCCTGCCCTTCTTCATCACCTAACACTACTCACCAGTATGAGACACATAGAGAGTTATCTAGTCCTATGTCACATGGAGAATCCTCTACTTTACTTTTTTTTATCAGCTAACATATGTATATATAGTATGAATAATCATTGTTAACAGTACCAGAGGTACTGTTTTCTGTACATTTTGCCACGCTATTACCATCACTATTCCACTTTGGGAGTCTAATATATACTGTATGCAGTATATAATAGAGTGCCAAATCCCTGTGATGTAAAGCATGTTAGATCGCACCCACAAATGAACCTTTTCCCCCACTACACAAAAGCCCAACTTTAATATTGCTGGTCCACACATGAAATGGTATTTCAAAATCCTTTTCCATGTTTTTCAGCCACAACCAACAAAAGAAAACCGCCTCCTCCATCACTTTCTGACCATCGAATTCTTCATTGGAGAAAACCAATCAATTCCTATGATGCCATATACGCCATGTCAAAGCTACCCACAGTGTTTGCCACCTATTCTGAATCACACCTTCCATGCAACAGTATGAGCGCTGTAAGAAGTATTCCTTTGGTGTTTGTGGCAATACTGTAAGAAGTCTTCTACTTCAAGTTTGTCACCTTCAGCTATTCGTACAACAATTCCAACTGATGACGACTCTGGGTGGCCAATTGCTCTTAGGAAAGGTATTTGATCTACCAAAAATTCTCATCCTATTTATAATAGTTTGAGTTATCACCAGTTATCTCCTTACTTTTCCTTGAAATGTAGGCTCTTGAAAGCAGTGGCACATGGGAACTAGTTCCCGTACCACCTAGGAAGAAGACAGTTGGTTGCAGGTGGGTGTCTATTCAGCCACTTTCAGACCAAAGACCTTGGGTGTCTAAAATACTTTTTTGGTATTAGGTGTCTCAATCAAACAAAGGCATTGTTATTTCTCAAAGAATGTATGCTTTGGATATCTTGAAAGAAACAAGCATGATTGAGTGTAGGCCTGTTGACAGTCCCATGGACCCATTTAAAATTTGATGGCAGAACAGGGTGAACTCTTCAATGATCCTAAGTGGTATAGGAGACTAGTAGGGAAACTCATTTATCTTACAATCACTGGACCTGACATCTCTTTTGCAGTTGGGTAGTTAGTCAATTGCAGACTCCTCACACTAATCATTGGAATGCCGTAATTCGCATTCGTAGGTACATTAAAAGGGCTCCAAGACAGGGATTGCCGTATGAAGACACGGGAAATACCCATGTTTCTGGGTATTGTGATGCTGACTGGGCAGGCTCTCCTATTGGCAGGCGCTCTACTTGATTGCCACTTTGTTCGAGAGAAGTTGTTGGCTAAGGAAATTAGTACTGAAAAAATTAGCTCTAATGATCGAATTGTAAATATTTTGACTAAAGCCATTGAGGGGACCTAGGATTCAGTTTTTATGCTCCAAGCTTCGTACATATGATTTACATGCTCCAGCTTGAAGGGGAATGTCAGAAAATAGGTTATTATATCCCTATTGTAGTAGGCTACTATTCTTCTTTTTGAATTTTTGTATATGCTCTGTTCTGAGTTTTATGTAAAAGCTTCTTTTGTAATCTAAGTTTGATATATATATATATATATATATATATATATATATATATATATATATATATATATATATATATATGTATAAGAGAAGCTGAGTGTTGAGAAAACACTCAAGCATTTCATCCAAAAATATCTCCCATTATATTCAAGTCTTCCAAGCTAACGATGCGGGTTCAATTCCCGCTACCTGCTTATATTCTCCATTTATTCTATTTGAATCTATCTTTTTTTATTATACAATGAATATATAATTATTAATAAATTTATCAATTATTCATTTTAATTTCTTAATTTAGTTTGAGTTATATATATTCAATTGAATTTGATTATTTATTCTAGGAACGTTTCAATCTGATTACAAAGTATGAGACTTGAGTCAAACAATTGAAGTATAGGATTCAAATATAGGGATGGTTCTAGGAACAATTGGCTCTTCCATTGCAATGTCTTGCTATGGAATGGTTTCTCCAAAGTCCCTAAAAATATCATAGGGTGAGTTTATGAAAACAACACTAGTTACCATGTAAAAGAATTTCAATAACAGAAAGACTTGATTTATCCAACTGAAAAAATATGAATATGAATGGAACAAAAGATTTATTCAAGATATAAATTATGCTCTCTAGATACATGGAAGCATGATATTAGCCTAGGATCTATTTGGGTAAGCTTATCCAGAAGTACTTATACGAAAAAGAAAATAAGAAGAAATAAATGAAATCAGCTTCTCCATAAGTTAAAACTAACTTATGCATAAGTTAATTTGTAGAAGCTCGCTCATATAGTTTTTCTAAAAGATGTGCCCAACATACTTTTCCATATTTGAACCAGCAAGCTTTAGCAGGCAGGCCACAGTAATCCAACAAAGTTACAACTTCAATGAACTTAAAGAATTTAAAAATTTGGCAGAATTATGATCTTTTATTGCAACATTTCAATGTGATTTTAACTACTAGAATGGGTGAACTAAGTAGCTAGATAATCTTACCACAGCCTTGCAACGCAAGAAAAGCCAATCATGAGGACAATTATCCAATAAGTATATAGAGTCCTTTGGTTCTGCCACTGGGAAGAAACTTATGTTGTTGAAAAAAACATAAAACTAAATTCCAACAAGAAAACATGAACTAGAAATATCCTTACAATTCCCAAGACCTCCCCATCCTTTATTGATGATGCCCCTCTGTCCAGTGATCTCCAAAGCATCTACAATTATTTGTGTCATCTTTTTTGGTTCTTGAACAGGCTAAAATAGGAAAACGAGAGAAAAACAGAATAAGATTAAAAAGTAAAGATAAAAATCATTCTTTTTTATAGAAAAAGAAATTTAAAAAGAAAAGAGAAGAGAAGCTCAAGCATAGAAAGAAGGATAAGAAATTCTCCAAAAGAAAAATAAAAAAGAAAAACAAAGAAGTATAGAAAGGAGGATAAGATATCCTCCACAAGAAAACTACTGAAAGAGAAAATTAAAAAAAATATAAAACAACAAGCTGCAATATATCTTTATATATATAAAACTAGAAGTGAGGGTGAACATGTAATTTTAATTATCCCGCTCTTTTTAAGGATAAGAGAGTAATTTTATATAGTTTTTCATCCTAAAAAGGAAGTATTTTCCAGCTAATAATTTTAAGGCTAAAATAGTAATTTTAACTTTCCTGCTTTTTTTAAGGATAAAAGAGTAATTGTGGAAAAAATATTATATAAAAATTTATATTTTTGTATCTTAAATTTCCGGTATAATTAAATAGATAATGATAAAAATAAAAATTTAATGGTTAATTGTAAAAATAAAATAAAATTTACAAAAAAAAGAAAATATTTTATATTTAACAATGGTAGACCTTTGTTTTATTTGTCTATCAAAAAATTAATTCAAAAAAATATATTATACAATCGTCTGATTGAGTCACAAGATCTCAAAATATATTAATCACAATAAAAAAAAATTCATTACATCTAATTACCTATTAAAAAAATTTAATTGATTATATTAATTTTTTAAGGAATTGATTAGTCTAATATAAAGATTTTAATATAATAATATTATTAAATTTCCAGTTATATATCTTTTGTAATTAGATCCTTAATTTTTTTTAATTTTCTGTTTTAGAGGAGTATTAACATATATAAATTAGTGTGACTGGGTGATAAAGATTGTGTACTCAAAGATTTATTTTAAAAAATCACATTTTTTTAGATCATTATGATCAACACTTTAGAGATTGATAATGGTTGGTCCTGAATTGTTATTGTTTCAAAAATAATTTCTAAAGGACAAAATTCGTTAATGAGCTTGATTAGACAAAAATTATACAACTTTTATATCAACAATATATTTTTTTAATATCAAAACAACCTTTATTTTTTAATTTGAAAGTATAGAAAGTTAAAATTTCAAAATTTTATATATTTTGTTTATACTGCACTAATCCATATATATATTTCTCACACGAGTGACAATACTAGGACAAATTTCTGGGGATGATTAATTTTTTTATAATCATTGATTTTTTTTTTTATGTTAAGAGACTCTTAGATATTTACATTTAAATTCAATGTATACAATTTTTATATGAATGATGGTTAAATTTCTTTTATATCAAAATATCATTTATTTTTTCATTTAAAAGTATAAAAATTATATTCTTTTAAACTTATTTATGTTGCACTAATTCATATATTAGAGTGATTTTTATGTAATCATTTTTTTTATGTTAAGAGACTCTTAGATATTTACATGTAATTTTAATGTATATAACTTTCATATAAATGATGTTTATTGTTTTTTTTTTTAGAGGAGGGATCAAGTTACTCTAAGACTAACATTTTTAGAGTTATTCATCATCCTGATCATTCATTTTATTGAAATTTAATGATTAAAATTAAAATATAAAATTTATATTTTTTACACTAATCCATATTGTATCCACATAAGATATGGGTAACCATACTAGGACATTGGGATATTTTTTTTTTTATAATCATTGGTTATTTGATGTCAAGGGACTCTATAAACTATATTCTTTTCTTAAAATTATATTTTTTATCATCATTATATATTCTATTAGTTAATTTAATTAAATTGTGTTCATCCCAAAACCAAAATAATTTTTTTTCTAAACTATCCTTCATTGGAACTTGATATCAAACATAAAATATTTTTGGCCCTATTAAATAAAGAACATCTTTATCATTAAATAAGATAAAGTTAATTAACTTTTGTTTATATTTAAGACCAAACAAGCGATTTTTGTTGCTTATAAAAGAGTAGAGGCAGTAATATTCTTTTTTTAGAAAAGTAGTAGTTGTAAGAGTAATTATAAGACAAATATATTTAAATACTCTTTTTATCGACCCAAAAGTTCAAATGCGCACATAACTTTATAACATATATATGAGGTTTACTTTAATTAAATGACTTAAAAAAATCAAGTAAAAATTGTTATTATTTACCAGACAGACATGTTCATTTTTATAGTTAAACAAAAAAAATTAAATTAAATAAAAACATCCAAATCCTCTGTTTTCCCGGTGCATCGCACGGATTAAAAAACTAGATGGATTATAAAAGAGAAAAGGAATGGGTTTCATTGTGGTCCTGCTATGCTAATATGTAATTTCTTTTTTCTGTTGACAAGTTTAAAGCTTAGACAGTTTTAGCTTGATGGATAGTATTAGAAGATATGAAAATATCTAATTATATTTTAGAGTATTTTCTATTATGCTTTGGTATTAAGTGTTATCCTATTTCCCCGTTTTCTCTTAGGATTGGTTACATTTCCTTATCCCATGATTTAGTACCTAGTAGCCCATTCTTGACCACAAGGGATGACTCCAAATACTCTTTAATACTTAAGCAAACTCCAAAATAAATATTAGACAAACAAATAAGAACAAACAAGTCTTAATCAAAGGAGTATACTTCCATCATCCTTAACATCATAGCCTTAAAAGCCTATTACCCCAACCACAAAGGAACATAGAGACAAACTAACTAGACCTCTCCATTCCCGTTTACATTATCATTTAGAGGTAATTTAGATTTCATAATTGGGCGTGATAAATCTTGCAGAACCTTGACATACGCTGTGAATTATGATAAATGGAAATTAGAAAACACAATATGTTTCATACAATTACCTTCTCATCAACAAACATTCAGTTATACAATATACACATTAAAATTGGCAGGCTAAAGAGTCAAAGTTCCTACAGTTAGGTTTATTAGCATGTAGAAACAATATGTGGAAAAAAATATATATATAATCAAAGAAAAAAAGACTCACCAGGCTACCAAATCCAATGTAAATAGGTTTGTCTCCTTCTTCAAGCCATTTTACAAGGGACTCTGGAGGTTCATAGTTTAACGCAAGATCAAGAAAGCAAAACCCTACTACATCAATTTTTGGTCCCCAATCTGCAAAGCAGAACACATCAGATCCTTCAACCAAGAATCAACTAACATAGTATTGGTGTTTATCTTAAGCACTAGGCTTACTTTTACCCATAAGACCATAATGATTAATCAGAAAATAAGATTATTGTTAAAAGAGAACTTAAGCTAGAAAGAATAATAACAATTACCCATTGATTAAACTACTGTCAGTCACGCAAAGGAATTTTGAAGCTTTATTCTACAAAAGGGAAACAGAAGAAGGCTTCCTGTTCCAGAACTGATAGGATCCCCTCTCCCCCACCCCATTAAATTCTTTTCTTAATTGAAAGAAATAATTTATTAAGCATTATTTTCATTAGTCAGAAATAGCAAAATAATAATAATAGTAACACACACATAAACACAGAGCACAGACTATAAAAGTCAAGGGACTTAATACAACAATGACTACGGAAACAAAATTTGAAGAGTGGGATCTAGAGAACCCACCTTTTGGTTTAGGAACAAGATGAGGACTCCATATATATGCATGTGGAACATCAGTTTCAGAGCCTTGTGAGCCACTTAAATATGTGACTGGTCGTAGCTTCAACTTTTTCTTCCTAAGATCATTAATCATGTCTCGAATTCCAAGCCAAATCAAAGAGTCAACTATTTGATATGAAAGCTGAAGAGATATAAATGACCAATATTTAGTTAAACTTAAACATGAAGGCAAAAAATTACGAGGGTGTGATAAGAAAAAGCAATGAATAAAGAATTCACCCTATAACCAGCCTGTTGCTTTACACGTGATAGAGGATGCGGAAATTCAGTAGTTGGCCTGGGGTAAATGATAAACTACTTGTATAAATGCAAAATTGAATCACCAAGTAAACTAAAAAAACACAACCAATTGTTAAAGAACTAAAAAAAAGTAAACAAGAAAATAACTAAAGAAAAGATTATGAAAACAAGATGAAACTTACGTCCATGGCATTGTGAAAAAAATATGAATTGGAATTTTAAGTGCCTCTGCCACATGGGTATGCCCTAAAGATGTATCAATGTCAATGGCAAAGTACAACAAAGATATGCATCAAACAGTAATATTTACTAATTTAATTAGACAAGCACAAAGAAAGGATCAAGTAGTAAGAAAGGTGAAAGAAAGATAATGTTATCAGAAAGAGTAACCCAAAATAGAAAAAAGTGGAGTAAAAAATATTTCAATACAACTTAAAAATAAAAACTAACATTCCTTTCATGTTGTTGACATATGATATGAATTTGTTATGATAGTGTGGAGATTTAAGGGATATGATTTATATCTTTAATAGCTTATTTCTAGGAAACCTCTTATCTTTTTAGTAACCAGTATCTAGGATTTTATCTCTAAGATTTATATAAGATTTTAGTTAATCTTTTCTTTTTAATAAGCTTATATCTATATACTTTTACTCTTGAGTCAATCAATGAGAAATATAGAAAGCTTTAATTTTGTCCTTCAATCTCAACTGGGTACCCAGCGCCAATGATCAGTAGGAACCCTAGTACATCCATAAACCCTAGTTGTCCCGTTGGTTGTCCAGACCCAACGGCCCAAGGGGTCCCAATCGCATGTTTGCCCATGCACCGCCATGCGCATTTGTTTGTTCACAGGTTTGCCAGCGCATGAAGCCCACACACCACCGTCTTACAACTTCGTTTGTCATGAAACCAGCACAGAACAGGTCGTCAGTGTCTTCTGCCTCTGTTTCAGAGGTCAATTAGCTAAATCAATCAAATGTTGATGGCGCATACGGCGCGTGAAAGCCAAGCGCCACCTTCTGAACCTCCATTCACCTCGCCGCCATCACAGACCAATTTGTTAGTCTTCTCTGTCCCTGTTTTGACCCAATTCAGTACTGGGTCTGGCTGTTTCCGGTGCCTCAGCCCTTGTTATGCACTAGTTTGGTGTTGATCCAGTATTGCTTGGCTGCTTCAGTGCTGTTTGGCTCAATTATTCCGTCTAGGCCTTAGTTGCTATTCAGGATGAGTTCTACAAGCAATAATTCTGGCAAGAATCTCGTATCCATTGTCTACTCCGGCAATTCTTGTATACCAACGGAAAAACTCAACGGCAAGAATTGTCTAAATTGGTCCGCTGCGGTCAAAATATGGTTTCTTGGAAAAAAGCTCTCAGATCATCTCACTATGAGATCTTCACAAATTGCTAAACAATTACATGATGATTGGGAACAAGCGGATTATCTACTAGTCTCTCTTTTATGGAACTCCATTGGGCCTTCCTTGTTAGTGCATTACAGATCATACATGTGTTATCATATTTGGAGAAAGCCAGAAGTGTTTATTCTAAAGGTGTTAATGTCTTTATGATGTTATTCATAATTTATCCACTCTGCAGATGACAGATGATTATATTATGGCTTATAATAACAAAGCTCAGCCGACTGTTAATGAGTTTAAGCTTCTTATGACTGACTGACCCAAAGAAGATGATTGAGAAACGGGACAATGTCTGCATGATCTAGTCCTTCAGGGCCTTCAGAAGAATTATGAGTCAGTTTGAAGCCAAATTCTCACTACGCTTGATATTCCTTCAACTGAAAATCTCATCACCTGTCTCTTACGTTTCCATAGCTCAAAAGGTTCAGGAATGAATGGATCTCAAGCTGGTCAAGAATCTTCTGCTTTTATTTCTAATTCTGCAGGTCATGGAGGATGAGGTTGCAGTTGGGGGTGGTAGAGGAGGTCATGGTGCAGGTCACCCTCAGTGCACCTATTGTAAACAATTTGGGCATGCATACTTAAGACTAGTGTTATTCACTAATTGGCTTCCCTGAGAAATCAGTCAATATAACTCAGTCCTGGGATGATGGAAAGGAAATTGCACCCAAGAATACAAAACACAATGTATTACATGATGAGGAGTTCAAGGACTTCATGCAATTCAAAGCATCACAAGCCTCACCCTCAGTTACAATTGCTCATACTGGTAATTCTACAGTTTGTCTCTCTCAATCCTCACCTATTGGTCCATGGATTTTGGACTTTGGTGCTTTTGGTCATGTAGCCGGTAATCCCTCACTTTTCTCAAAACTATACCAACCTAAAACCCCTCATCCCATTACTCTTACAGATGGGTTAAAAGTTAAAGCCAGTGGCATTGGTCAAGCCACTCCTCTTCCCTCTTTATTTTTTGATTCTATTCTTTTTGTTTCCAATTGTCCTTTTAATTTGATTTTTATTAGTTGTCTGGCCCGTCACTTGATTGTTCTATAAATTTTACACTGGATTCCTTTTTCATACAGGATCGGAGTACGAAGCAGACAATTGGTACGGTTATGAGTCACGAGGGTTGTACTACCTTCAGTCTTCCCCTTCAGTTGCTTGCACTATTTCAGAATCTCCAAGTCTTCTTCATTGTCAGTTAGGTCATCCAAGTCTTCAGAAGTTAAGAAAGATGGCTCTTAAATTGTCTCATTTGCAGTCTCTAAAATGTGAATCTTTCCAGCTGGGAAAACATGCCCATTCTTTCTTCTCCAGCAGTACCCAGTCACAAGCTCATGGTCCTTTGGATGTCATTCACTCTGATATATGGGGGCCAAATAGAGTTACTTCAGTTTTAAGTCATAAGCACATTGTCACTTTCATTGATGAATTTTCTAGATGTACATGGGTCTTACCTAAAGAAAGATCAGAACTATTTAGTGTATTTCAAACTTTCTTTAAGGAAATTCAGAATCAGTTTGATTGTTCTATTCGCATTTTACAAAGTGACAATGCAAAAGAATATTTTTCAACTTCTAATTCTGTTATGGCTAATAATGGAATAATACATCAGTCTTCATGTCCTCATACTCCTCAGCAAAATGTATCACAGACCGCAAGCATATATCATTGAGACCACACACACCTTACACATCCATGCCAATGTTCCTATGATGTTTTGGGGTAACGTTGTTCTCACTGACATATACTTAATCAACAGGATGCCATCTTATTCTATCCAGAACAAGGTGCCTCATTCCGTACTATTCCCTGATGAACCAGTGTTCCGGATTCCTCCTCGAGTTTTTGGCTCCACTTGCTTTGTCCATGATCTAACTCCAGGATTGGATAAATTGGCTACCCGTTAAGTGTGTTTTCCTTGGTTATTCACGAGTTCAGAAAGGATATCGATGCTACTGTCCCTCCAAGCATCGTCTCTACATTTCAGTTGATGTTACATTCCTTGAGGACACACCCTTCTTTGCATTACCCCAGGAATCAGAAGATATCTCTCAGGGACTACCTATTCCTGACCTTACTCCTGTCACTCAGTTCATGCCTGCCATCAATCAATCATTTTTGTTTTCTACATTAGAGCCTCCTAGTCCTCATCCAATTCAAATTTATCACCACCGCCAACAACGTTCTGCTCCGGCCGAGACCCATCACCAACAGACAATTTAGAAGATTCACATGACTCATCTCCTAGACCAGTCACTTCCCATTCTACTTTGGATCCTCCTGAGTGCTCAGATGACCTTCCCATTGCTCTCTGCAAAGGAACAAGTTCTAATGCAATCCTCATCCCATTTATAATTTCCTCATCTATCATTGTTTATCCCCTTCACATTATACCTTTGTCTCTTCTCTCTCTTCTATCAAAATTTCTAAGTCTATGCAGGAAGCTCTTTCTCATTCAGGTTGGCGACAGCCACAGGCTATGATTGATGAGATGACAGCATTAGAATCTACTCAAACAAGGACTTTTGTGCCTCCTCCTGGAAAATCCATTGTTGGATATCGTATACTATCAAAGTGGGTCCCGATGACTTTATATTATGCCAAATGAGTTTCTAGGCCGATATAGCTTACATAAATCATCAACTCTAGCTAAATAGGACTTCCTAATTGGTCAATCCATGTCAAGTACACTTCACAATGGCTTTATTTTGCTCGGAAATCTTGTATACTGCTCAAATATGGCAGTGAAAACTTATTCAAGTTTGTTCATGTATGGTAATAAAAACACTAACCAACATTATTTCAAAATTTAGAAACTCGTCATATTCACTTGATAAGCAAATATAGATGCACAAATTCAGCCAAGCATATTATTATTATCTACATGTAACTAACAAGAAAGCATACCATATGCAGGGGGATTGGCAATGATTGCATCAGCTTTAAATGGGACACCAGAATCAATATCAGGTTCTTTACAGGCTGGAAGCAGAGAGTTAATAATTTCTTTCATTTGATTTCGCTGAATAGGTATCTCAGAAGGTCCCGATGGCAGAAAGCCCTTATTTTTAACCATATCTGCTCAAGAAAGAATTCAAAAGTAAAATAATAGAACAAAGTTGTAAAGAGGAAAGATATAAACTTTGAAGATCTGAACTAAGGCTCTGTTTGATTGAGAAGAAAGTGAGAGAATAGAAAAATAAAATAAAAATAGCAAATGGAAAGAAAGAAAAAATTGAAATTTTGATTGTAAAAGTCAAGTTTTCCTTCCATTTTCTCTTCAACCAAACAAAAGAAAATGCATCTTTATCCATGCATTCTTTCCTTTCATCCAAATACACCACTAGATAATACCTCATGACACACATCAAGTTAATATGCTATATTTCCATGATCATGTAGGACATCAAACTTATGAAAGTTTCAAATTTCATTGGACAATAACCAACAAGTAAAACAATGATTTGGGGGAAGTGGGGAACAACTATATGAGGTAGGTACTCACAAGTGTTCAGTGTCGGTGTTTATCATGTAACATTCACATTTAGAAAATCATAACGTGAAATATCTGACAGTAGGGTTAACTTATTTGAAAAGCATGCCCAACTCATAATACACAAAGACACAATGTAAACCAGGACACAATAAATAACCTTGCATAATTGTGTTTTACCATGGACCTTTCTGTTAATACATTCCTATTTTTTATTGTTGAATTTAGGGGGACAATTAAGATGGAGTTGCTCAATGGAGAAAAAATATTTTAGATGTAATCTAGAGAATGAAAATGGTTTCTTATTCAGTACTTCCACTATGCTAAACAACCATGTATGTAGACAAAGAAACTGTGAATATTAATTCCAAGGCACTTACTATTTCCAAGGCTAAGCCTAAATGTAAATAAGTGCAACTTCCTAAATACTAATTCCTATAATTATTGCAGGTGATGATGAGCTTGAAAAACAGACCTTGAGGGAGAGGTTAGCTGCCCAATTTGAGATGAAGGATCTCGGGAAGCTAAAGTACTTCCTCGGGATAAAGGTTGCATACTCTAGGTAGGGTATCTTCATTTCTCAGATAAAATATATACTTGATCTCCTCAAAGAAGCTAGCAGGTTGGGCTGTAAAACTACTAGAGCGCCCATAGAGCAAAATCATAGGATTGGAAATGATGAAGAAAGCCCAAAGGCAGAGAAGACACAGTACCAAAGACTTGTGGGAAAAGTTATCTACTTATCCCACACCAAGCCTGATATAGCCTATGCAGTTAGTGAGGTTAGTCAGTTCATGCATGACCCAAGAGAGAAACATTTGCAAGCAATAAATAGGATCATTCAGTACTTGAAGTCTTCTCCAGGAAAGGAATTGTTGTTTAAAAAGGAGAAAAATTTATCCATGAAAGTATATACTGATGCTGACTATGTAGGATCAATTGTTGATAGGAGATCTACCAACACCTACTGTATCCATTTGTTCTGCTCCATGTTTGTGGTTACAACCGCCGGTGGCCTATGCACGGCCTGTAAGGCTTGCGAGGAGTCTGCCCCCTGATTATGCAAGGCACTATCTCCAGGCGGGGCCATCGTAACCACCTCAGCATAGGACCAAAGTCTTCCGCCATTGATGTTTGTTCGCGGCACTCGTTCCTCATAATTGATCACACCTTGTGGCTTGCCATTATCAGGTGTGCTGTTATCCTTTTGGTTCCTTCTTACTATCTTACCCCGTTCGAACTTGGGTCGATTAACAAACATTTTCGTCTTTCCGAAAAAAATGTTGTTATCGAGTTGTCGTTCCAGCCACGTTTCATCTTCTACCTCTTTGAACCTGACAAAACCATATCGATGGCCTTCCTTGTTTTTATTTTTGGGGATAAACACCTCCCACACCTTACCCCATCTGTGAAATATCTGCCATAAATCCTTCTCCTTTACCCAAGTAGGGAATCTACAGAAATAGAAAGTTGTGACGCCGGCCTTGTCTCTCCATGTTACTGTTCTATCGATACGTTGGTTGTTTCTGGGTCTGGGTTGATGACTGTGGGTTGCTGTGGTCGTCTTCCTCCTATGGGTTACTTGAACCCATTCACCATCGTTGGTACTGGACTTGTTGTCCACGTTGTGGCCCTGAACTCCGTTGTGTGCATGGCTCCAGCTTTGTTTGTGAACTCCACTGCTCCTTTCACGTTGTCATAGATAACCCTCTTCGTACCTCCCTCTAGAGCGCCTTATGTCACTCGCTCTCTCTCTCTCTCTCCCCGCCCCACTGCCTCTCCCCCACTCACGGTGTCTGCTCTCTCTACCCCTCTGTTTGTGTCGGCGTTGTCTCCCTCTCTCTTGCTGTCTAATCTCTCTCCCTCGCTCTCTCCCTCGCTCTTTGTCTCTCTATCTCTCTCATCTCTCTAACATCCTTTTTCTTCTTTTACATACTTAGTTTGAGTCTAACTACAAATGGAATTAATCAAATCCATAATTTACTATAACTAAAATCTACTAATATTTACATGTGTAAAATATGTGAAACATGTTATTCAACAAGAATCAATCTTCAAGCCATACATAAAAATGTGCACACCCGCAAAAATGCAACACCCCATCCAAAACAAATGGTGAAAAGATCAAACAAGCATGTGTATCAAAATATAACAAAACTGACATAACAAACCACAACGTTTCTAGGACCCCAATGCACCATATTAAAAAGTCAAAATAATTTAAGAGTCAAGTGTTTTGCAAAGAATAATTACCAACTATTTTCAATCACTAGATTATTAAGAATATTAAACGACTGGTTTAAGAGAAAAACTTATTGACTTGATTAACCACCTGAGTATTAAGTATTTCTAAACAAAAAATATTTTTACCAAAAATTCTTCTATCACGTTGACAAACAACACATGGGAAGGGAATGTGGGACAGAAGAAATTAAGAATATCATGCACAAAGCCGTTCTGACAGTAGAAGAAATTTGTACATGGGTAGATAGTACATACAACCAGCAAGAACTTTTGGATCACCGCCTAATGGATAAAACTCCAACCCAGCTGTCAAAACAAACTCCTTAAAATTTGAATGGGTTGCTAATCTAACACGATGCCCATAGTCCTGCACATAAAGAAAGAATTAATTAAAAAAAAAACTCAACTTTGAATATGAAAATAACTTTAATACAAATTATTTAGTTCATATATTTTCCTACTACAATCAATAAACTAAAAACGTATTAATTCAATGATAATATTTTCAGCAGAAAATAGAAAATTGCCATTAGTAAATAACAGAAATGGGAAGCCACAAAGAAACCAAATATATAGCAGAAATATAGCAACCACAAATATAAGAGCCAAGTGAAAGAGCAGTACCAAACATGGAATCACATATTTGTAATATTTCCTTTCTCTTGATTTGCTTGAATTTTTTTAGTTGAACATTTTTCATAATAAAAAAAGAACATGTGTTCATGCATACTATCAAGAATCAACCTTCCCAAAAGTTTTAACTATTTAGCGGAAGACTCATGAATGGTTATAGATATAAAATGCCCCCCTCACACAAGTACTCTGCACTTGAAGCCTCAACAATACTCTGGCCCACCTTACCATATGCTAAGCATGCACTGGCCCACCTTACCTTATACATGGACAATGGTTCATTAATGGTTCTAATTCTAACGGATACATAAGAAATGGAAAATATAAAAATTAATAAAACGTCTCTATAGATGCAATATTTGCCACCTTAACAAAAGGCAACAAATCTCAACATTTGGTGGTGTGTGTATGTGTTTATTGAAGTAGGCAAAAAGAAAATTGGGACATAAGAAAATGCCTCTGTACCTGCATGCGTTTGCCTATTGCAATAAAGGGTTGCACATCTCCTCGTGTACCAACAATAAGCATGACTATATTCAATGGCGGGATGTAATGAAAGTCTGTTGCATCAAGCGAATCATCAACAACATGATTTACTTGTTTGGATCGAGCAAAAATAGCCTCAGGTTCAACATCTACAGGAACTTCAAATTCTACAGTTCCATCATCTTTTACAGTAGCAATTCTGTTCAACAATTTCAGCTGCACAGTTGTAAAAATCAACTGAAGGACCAGCCATACATGTTTAAAAGCAAAAATAAAGACAGCTGTTGATAATAACGAGAAGAAAAAAAATAAGAAAATAATGCATGGTTCATGATCTAATCCTATTTAACAAGGCAACACAAATAATGCATGGTTCTTCTTTTCCTAATAACTAAAGAAAGAGAAAATTGAGGGACAATCATTAGAAGAAATTATTTCTTAACTTTCCTAGTATTTTTTAATATAATGTGTGCTGAAAAAATATTTTATTTACAACCAATATAAATTAGAAGAGTATCTAATTAATTAGTGTTGCTTACTAATTACTCTGTATAAGAGTTTCTTACCAAATCTATTTCCTCCCTGCATCTTTCTTACCAAATCCCCCACCCAACCAATGCATAAGTATTTCTTGTTTCTTTTGAGGGGCACAAAAGTTTCTTTTTTAGTTTTTTACCAAAATACATTAAAATATTTATCAACAATTGGGTATCCAATACAACAACAACAACAACGCCTTATCCCACTAGGTGGGGTCGGCTACATGGATCAACTTCCGCCATAATGTTCTATCAAGTACCATACTTCTATCCAAACCATTAATTTCGAGATCCTTTTTGATAACCTCTCTTATAGTCTTTTTGGGTCTTCCTCTGCCTCGAATTGTTTGTCTTCTCTCCATCTGGTCTACTCTCCTCACTACAGAGTCTACCGGTCTTCTCTCTACATGCCCAAACCACCTAAGTCTATTTTCCACCATCTTCTCTAAAATAGGCGCTACTCCAACTCTCTCTCTAATAGCTTCGTTTCTAATTTTATCCTGTCGAGTCTTACCACACATCCACCGCAACATCCTCATCTCCGCTACACCTACTTTATTCTCATGTTGGCTCTTGACCGCCCAACATTCTGTTCCGTACAAAATCGCCGGTCTTACCGCAGTCCGATAAAACTTTCCCTTTAGCTTGATCGGTACCTTTGCATCACATAACACCCCCGATGCTTTTCTCCATTTCATCCATCCTGCTTGAATGCGATGATTCACATCCCCTTCAATTTCCCCATCATCCTGTATTACAGACCCAAGATATTTAAACCGTGTGACTTGAGGGATAATATGGTCTCCTATTTTCACCTCTGAGTTAGAAACCCTCCTTCTTTTGTTGAACTTACATTCCATATACTCCGATTTGCTTCTGCTTAGGCGAAAGCCATGTGTTTCTAGAGCTCGTCTCCAAGTTTCCAACCTCTCATTCAACTCCTCCCTCGACTCTCCAAGGAGGACTATGTCATCTGCAAAAAGCATGCATCTCGGCGCTATCTCTTGGATTTGTTCCGTGAGGACATCCAGAATTAAGGTAAAAAGGTAGGGGCTAAGGGTTGACCCTTGATGTAAACCAATTGTGATGGGAAAATCGTCTGACTCTCCACCCTGTGTCCTAACACTAGTCGATACCCTATCATACATATCTTGGATAGCTCGAATATATGCAACCCTAACCCCTTTCTTCTCTAGAGCTTTCCACAAAATCTCTCTAGGCACTCTATCATACGCTTTCTCCAAGTCAATAAAAATCAAGTGCAAGTCTTGTTGGGCCATGCGATATTGCTCCATCACTCGCCGTAATAAATAAATCGCTTCCATGGTCGACCTTCCCGGCATGAAACCAAATTAATTCTCAGTAACTTGAGTCTCCTTTCTTAATCTCCGTTCGATCACTCTTTCCC
This sequence comes from Glycine soja, assembly GCF_004193775.1. Taxonomy (NCBI): domain Eukaryota; kingdom Viridiplantae; phylum Streptophyta; class Magnoliopsida; order Fabales; family Fabaceae; genus Glycine; species Glycine soja. The sequence goes on from NC_041019.1 coordinate 32,640,127, forward strand.
ATAATTTCATGGTATGACTCATGAGCTTGATTCCCCTATAATTTGCACAATTTTGTATATCCCCCTTGTTCTTATAGATTGGCACTAACGTGCTTCTCCTCCATTCCTCCGGCATGTGTTTTGACCTCATAATTTCGTTAAAGAGTTCGGTGAGCCACTCAAGACCTCTATCTCCAAGAGTTTTCCACACTTCAATAGGTATGTTGTCTGGCCCCACCGCCTTACCATTACTCATTCTTTTCAACGCTTCCTTTACTTCCTGTTTCTGAATCCGACGATAGTACTTATAGTTCCGGTCCTCTTCTCTTGTGTCTAGACTGCTAGAGTCATATCCATATCCATCATTAAATAAGTTGTGGAAATACACCTTCCACCTTTCCTTGATATCTTTTTCATGCACTAAGACTTTGCCTTCTTCATCCTTAACACACTTTACTTGATCCAAATCTCTAGTCTTCCTCTCTCTACCCTTAGCAAGCCTATATATAGATCTTTCTCCGTCCCTGGTTCCTAGAGCTTGGTATAGTCCGTCAAAAGCTTGGGCTCTTGTCTCACTCACCGCCTTTTTGGTTTCATTTCTAGCTATCTTATACTTATCCCAAGTTTCAGAATTTCTACACCTAGACCACTCCTTGAAACACTCCTTTTTTACTCTAACTTTGCTCTGAACATTTTCATTCCACCACCACGATTCTTTACCCCTAGGTCCAAAACCTCTAGATTCACCCAACGTCTCTTTAGCCACTTTAATAATCTCTTGGGACATCTTGTTCCACATATCATTTGCACTTCCTTGTGATTGTCCACACCAACCCTCCCATATCTTTTGTTGGAAGATTCCTTGTTTCTCACCCTTCAAGTGCCACCATTTGATCCTTGGTGCTACCAGAGGACTTCTTCTCTTTGCCCTATCTCTAATTCTTACATCCATAACCAAAACTCTATGTTGGGTAGTCAAGCTCTCTCCCGGGATAACTTTACAGTTCAAGCAATACTTCCTATCAGACTTCCTGATAAGGAAGAAATCTATCTGAGAACATGTCCCTCCACTTTTGTAAGTGATAAGATGTTCCTCTCTTTTCTTAAACCATGTATTGGCTATAGAAAGATCCAAAGCCTCCGAAAACTCCAAGATGGATTTACCCTCCCCATTCATCTCCCCTAGGCCAAAACCCCCATGCCACCACAAAAATAAAAGCCCCAAAAGCAAGAGGAAAAGGGAAAGGAGAAAAATCACAATAGATCATAATAATATACCTTCTCCTGGATAGGAATTTTGTCGTCAAAAATCTGTGCTGCATCTTCAGGACTTAGGTGTCTCTGCCTCTCTGTTTTTGACCTTTCCATCTTAAACTTACTTGAGCTTGACTCCGATTTATCTTGTGATATGTCTGCTGGCAATGTGGTCACTTTAGACAACCCTTTGCCAAGAATGCCTGGATAAGGGGAGAAACGAGCATTACAGATATAATTCAAAGATGAGCATAAAATTTTACAAAAAGTTATCAAACAGAAGATACAGAGAAAAGACATGCATCATGTATGATATGAAAATGCTAAGAGATCCTAGGCACAATCAACTTTATGAATATACAAAGACATTGACAATCTTTGCTCACTTAATGTGTTTTTCTTGCATCTCTGGTTTCCACTTTTCGTTGGTTTTTCTAGGAGGATAACTGTCCTCTTCTGTACATCTCTCTTTATCTTCTCTAAAAAGTTTTTTTTCTTATGGAGATACCAAGAGAGAACAAAATAAGATGAATGAGTGTGCAACAATCATCAAGTTTTCTTGCAGAAGAAATGTCAATATCAGAGGAGAGCAAATTTTAGAATTATCTCAATTAAGGTATCTGTCAAATAAGTTCAAAATCCTATGACACCACCACAAACCAAAAAAAAAAACAAAAGTTAATATGTATGCCACGCAACCAATAAAACATCTTTTTACATGATAAAGGAAATTATACAAATATTAAATAATGAGATTTGAATGAGCTGCTATCTGACTCAACAATTTGCATCTGATACAGCTTAATGGTTGTGTCTTTACTCTAGCAATTCTGATTTCAGAGGCCATCCAATATTTCGTTTGTCTCTTTTCCTTTCCATCTTAGGAATGAACCCTTAAGTTGGATATTTGGAAGCCACACAAGCTTGTTGAAATCCATGTTTTTTACATAGGAAACAGTATCTCAGAAACTTATCCTTTTTTACATAGTGTTCTAGAGCAACAATACTCTGTTTTGTTTATAATGAAATCTGGAACCAATTCTAACACTAGCAAGAAAGCTCCAATTCTAGGAGCTATGGGGAAATCTTAGTGCTGTGCAAGAAACAAGGAGGGTTCATGATGTAGCATACCGAATGGAGGGATTAACAGAAAAGTTAAAACTTTGGAGAACTTGGTACCACATCAGAAAACCAAGACTCGCACTTGAGGATGAGGAAGACTGGAGAGATGTTAGAGCGCATAATGGCTTCCCCCAACAGGGGTCCCAAAACATCTGCAGGGCATTCAGAGGGCAATGCAGAGCATAATACAAATGGGGAAAGAAGGAGAACCCAAGAAGTGATAAGTGTAGGGGTCAATGAAAATCCCTTAAAACAAAGATTGGAGCCTCTTAGTTAGTGAAGATGATACAGGTGGATCAATAGGGTAGAACATAATTTCGGGATACATTGGATAGAAGATGATGAGAAGTTCCAAGCAGCATAAGTGAATAATGGAAGCAAAAGGCACTGAATTGGTGACAGTTCCAAGACTGATGAAGTGATGAAAGAAGTGTGGGAAATTGTATCATCATTGAAAGAAACATACACATATTCGTGACAAAAAAAAACTTGGGTGGTAAAATTCGTGAAATAGTGATAGTTGGATGGTAAAATGTGTAATTAAGCCAAACAATTACTATCTCATTCTAAAATCAACTTTCTTGCTTTGTTTATGGTCAAAAATGGAGACCAACTTCTACAAGCCCTACTTCAGGGAAAACATTGTTTAGGTTGTATTCAAAAGACCTTGCAGAGACCACCTTATGCATGACCTAACCACTAACAGAACTAGATATTTTTCATTTAATTGATAGCTCTAACAGACAAATTTCGCTTATCCTCCACCTTCCCTAAACTAAATTCCGATTATTAACCACATCATGTTAGAATCAGATAACCACACCCCGTACCATGTCAAATTCTTACATCTTCCACCACATAATTTACACATGACATTCTTAGCCCCACACCCAATGAAATATGGTCCAATATTTACCGTTCACTCTATTTCCCAAACAAACAACTCAGAGCAGGAAAGTGCAAACAGTTCCAACTTTTAAAGATAAGAAGAATCTCACGATCCCACTTTCACCAAAAATAAATACTAATAAGGCTTAAATAACCTTTAGGTCTCTTATATTATATATCTCCGATTTTAGTTTTGAGTCCCTAATAAAATTTTTTGTCTGAGTCCTCATATTTTAAAAGTTTTGTTCCCGTTCCTACTGTCATATAAGTGATGGCATGGCACCATCCCACCAGCCATATATATTGGAAGAGCCGTCATCACTTAATTGACCGGACTGGAACAACTTTTAATATATCAGCACTCATAGCAACCAAAAAATTTGCCCTGCACTCAAAACAAAAATTGGGTATATATCATGGATCTCAATCATATTTAAGCCTACTAATAATAATAATGAACTCCATAACATGATTTTCTCCTTTTCTCTTTTTTATTCCTGCTTGTCGTTACAACTTGTCTTTCTGAATTTTGGTTAACTACTGTTTAACCTAGCAAAACAAGAGCTCAGGATAGAGAGAGAATTATAGTAACCTGAGGCAGAAGAGCTACTTGTACCATTGGCAACAGAGGATGTACTGTCCTCCATGTCCTTGCCGTTTCCAGGATCCCTCGAACAATCCTCCGGCGAGTCCGCCATTGCCGGTGATCTAGATCCGCCGCAAGCACGGCTTCAGAGGAACTGAAGAAATGAGAGAGAAAGAGAGAGAGAGAGAGTGGTGGGTGCCTGACTGCCTGTGCCTATAGTGTCACAATATTAGAGCCGGAACCTGTTTGTAGGGGGAGGGGAGAGGACACGGGTGTTGGATGGATGGATACGATGCGAGGAATATTTTTCATGTTTTACAAGTCCCCGACTTTACAGGCTGCGGCACCCGAATTATTTGATATTTTTTCGACAAATTGCGACAAAAGGGAAACAAGTCCACGTTGGTCACCAGCAAAAACAGATGGGGAACTACTATTTAGACTAGCAATAAGGTTATTTAAACCACTCATGTGCGTAGTGTTTTTTATTTTTATTTTCAAAATAACCCTTCACAGCTAAATACACTTCTGTTGCAGAATATAAACAACATAATCATAATTTTGTGTAACAAAATTGCACTTTTAGACCCCAGTTAATCTCTAATTTTAGATTTGGTCCTCCAATAATTTAATTTACAAAATTTGGTCCCCAGTTTTATAAATTATTGCAAAATTGGTTCAGGAAGCCCAATTTGGATGTTGACCGTTAACCTCAAACATTGACTGCCACATGTCAATGCCACGTGTCAACGTCTGGGTGGTTCACTGTAAAGGCTTCAGTTTTTGTAGGTAAAATTATATTTTTGGTCCTCCAGTTTTACTCCAATTACGATTTTGGTCCCCTTATAATTTAATTCGCACATTTAGTCCCACAGTTTTATAAATCCCTTTTATAAATTCAGGTAAATTTTATTAGTGGAGAAGTTGTATTTCAAATTTCAAACAAAAATATCATTGTCATACATAGGTCACTTAAGCAGTCGTATACACATAAAACCGCATGGGGGAGCAAAAAAAAAATAGGGGTTTATTACAGAACCTGTTAAAGTAAGAGATTTGAAATTTTCAAACTCAGGTTGGAATTCATGCGCCACTTTCCCAAGTTGAACAACCTCGGAAGTGGGAGAGAGATAAAAAGTGATTTTTCTCTGGGTTCCAAGTGAGTGAAAAACTTGCGATGAAAAAGAAGTGTGAGATTTATTAAGACCTACCATATCTCTAGCACTAGTGGCTAAACCATTCAAAAGACCAATTTTGCAGGAACAATTTATAAAGGGATTTATAAAACTGAGGGACCAAATGTGTGAATTAAACTATAAGGGGACCAAAATCGAAATTGGAGTAAAACTGGGAGACCAAAAATACAATTTTACCTACAAAAAATGAAGCTTTTACAGGGAACTACTCAGACGTTGACACGTGTCATTGACACGTGGTATTGACACGTGGCAGTCACACGTGGCATTGACACGTGGCAGTCAACGTCTGAGGTTAATGGTCAATGTCCAAATCGGGCTTCCAGGACCAATTTTGTAGGGATTTATAAAACTGGGGGACCAAATTTGTGAATTAAATTATAGGGGGACCAAATCCTTAATTAGAGATAAAGCGGGGGACCAATTTTGCAATTTTGCCATTTTGTTATATGTATTTTTTCCAACCTCAAATAAATTAATAGAATCATGATTTCGTTATGTTATTTAAAATGAAATCACAATTTCATTGTATTTTTTCACCCCTAATGAACACAACAAAATAGAATCATAAGTTTTTTGTGTTATAAAACAACGGAAGCAAAACACAACGGAATCATGATTCCATTGTGTTTTTTTCTTTTATATAAAAAGTGTTTTGAATTAAAAAGTAAAATTTAATATTTTTATATTATGATTATAAGGACAAATTTGGATTACTGCTTTTTTTGCTACACAAAATAACTATATTTAAGATGGTCTAACAAATACAAGTGGTGGTTTAAGGCATCTCAATGTATTGTGTTGATATTCACCATATTTGTTTAAAGATGGAGGGAGTCGTTATCATGTATTATGATAGTGATATGGTATCAACTTTTGAGGGGGTATTATTTGAATGCCCGAATGGTCCTAAATTCATTAAAATTAGAGAGGAAATGACACTTGTTGCATAAAGGAAAATAGTCACAGATGTCATTAGAAGTGGAAGAAGCTCACTTGACATTTTTTACCATAAACCTATACGTGTAGGTGGTGATGGTTGTATTGAGTACGATTGTATGGAGCCTTAAGACGACAATGATGTAGGAAATATGTATTTCATCTTTTGGGAATTTAGTTCTAAAGGATCGATCGAGTTGTATGCAATGGTTGGCCGATCTCCAGAAGAAATTCTTGCCTTATTGCGTAAACCAAGAAAACCAAGATTTGCCAAACAGATCATTGCTTAGATGTGTGGATCAATGGCGACAACAAGATCTAATGAAGATGATAACTCTATGTAGTCATGTTTTTAATTAATGAAATGTATGTTGGTTGTTTTTTTTAATGCCTATTAACAAGGTTACCAAACTCAAGAGTCTATGTAAACTCGTCAAAGTTTCATAGACTCGACTCATTGACTCAACTTGTAAGAGTTTACTTCATATAAAAATAATGACGAAATACTTAAAAATAGCATACCAATTAAATATTTCAACAACATAATAATGCAAATAGTAAACCATAAATTCTATAATACTTAAATAATCAAGTCTAGTAATGCATCACTATCAGATAATAACTTGTGGAGATGATAACAATGGTAGAGCATTTCCATTAAGGATTTGATGTTGTTGGAGAATAAGAGTTTAATAATGTTAAATGTGAGGATTTTTCAATTTAGTAACAACACACAAAATGGAGGTATGTTGAACCCTAAACCCACAAAAACAACCCAAAATGACTTGTGTTTTAGTCTAATTTTTTTAACTTGTTGACACAGTGGCAAACTTGAGTCTACCGAGTTTGCATAGAGTTTATTAAGTTTATCCACAGTCTACTAAAAAGGGAATGATGTGTCATTATTTTCTCCTACTTCTTAACCATTTTTGTCACCATTTTAATTACTAATTAGCCTTAATTGTCAAATTAATTATGCAGTTTTGTCAGTTGGCCCTACTAGACTAATTTTGTGCTTTTAATTTAATTTCAGGAGAATTATAAGCAATTGGGGTTGAATTCGAAATTGGGCTTGGACTTGAAGAGAGCAGATAATTTTATTTTATCAAATCTTATCTTATCCAGATTTTATTTCATCTAGGTTTTATTTTGTCTAGATTTTATTTCATCCAATCTTATCTTATCTTGTCCTGATTTTATTTTATTTCGTTTATGGGCTTGGACTTAAAATAGATTTGTAAGCTTTGGGGCTGAGGACCTATATAACAGCACCAGGGTTTTAGTTTGAGGAGTTTTTTCAGAGAGGAGAATAATTCTAGGGTTTTAGAATTCCAGCTTTTATTATTGTTCATGCACACTGTTCACGTAGAATAAAATTCGTTTTCTGTAATTTCGTTTCTGCTTCAATCTACAATTTCGTTTTTTCTGATTCATGGAAGGCTAAGTCTCCAGCATTGTTTTCTCTTGAGGATCAAGCATGACTCTCTTTGAGGTTCTGTTTTTACTATTGAATACTGATCAGTTTTTCCTCTTCACCAATTACTCTGTATTTGTTGCTATTAATCCATGCACGCTTAGTGCTTGATTAATTGTCTCTATGCTTAATTTACGTTCATGCTTAATGATCAGTTTCGTTCATGATTAATTGGTGTATGTGTTGCTTAATCACATAATGACAGTCTTATGTTAATTTTCGCTTAGTAATTTAATTTAGGATTGGATTAAGTGGTTGAACTGATTAAGGATAAATTCTAGTAACCTAGGATAAGAGACTTGCTTGTGAATCAAGGGGAAACAACATGTTTTAATTATGTTATTTTCTAATTCAAATTTCCTTGTTGTTTAATTTACAAAAACAAATAACCCCCCAATTCGTTACTATTTTATTACTATCTGTTATGAACATTTGGTTGACCATTACTCGTTGGGAGACGACCTAGGATCACTTCCTAGATACTGCATTTTTAATATTTATTTGATTCGGGTACGACCTCGATCAAATTTGGCGTCGTTGTTGGGGTGCAATGGGCCAAAGGTTCATAATAGTGTTTAGTTGTTTTGTTTTGTGTAGTGTTCTGTTTTGCATTTCAGTCACATCCCCTGTTTAGCAACTGTTTTTAGCGACTGATTCAGTTGGTGTTTTGCTGTGAACAATGATTAGCAACTGATTTTGCAATTTAATTAGCGATTTTTGTTTTGATAGTTAGAGTTGTTACTTTTAGTTGATTTTTTGTGTGGTAGTTTCTTTTGATCCATATTTTGTGTGAAAAATACTAGGAGCACTTGGTGTGGTTGAATTTGAGAGAGACAAAAATTTTGGGAACTTGTTTTTAGCAAAACTTAAAACGACCATAACTTTTGCTCCGGGTATCAGAATGACTATTATTATATATGCATTTGGGGTAGAAAAAAATTTCCCATATTATGGCAACCGGATTTAGCCAGTTGGGATCTCCCAAACTCGAAAAATCAGCTATTTAATAAGTTTTTTTTTAAGTATTATTGTCCTATTTTTCTAGACTTTGCTTAGGTAGTTTTCATAGTTAGACTTTTAATTTTTGTTTGAAATTTTTTGTGCTATCTTTTCATGATTTTAGGGTGTTGCTCTCAAAATTTTAGCTCATTTGGATATCATTTTACTATAGTTGTAGTTTTAACCCTCCCCTGCGATGCATCCAATTACGCATTGGGGGCTGTCCTTGCTCAAAAGATTGATAAGCTGCCTCGGGTGATCTACTACGCTTCCAAAACATTGGATGCTACTCAAGCAAATTACACTACCATAGAGAATGAGCTGTTAGCGATAGTTTTTGCTCTTGAGAAATTTCGTTCATATTTACTTGGTACTCGTGTTATTGTTTATACTGACCATGCAACTCTAAAGTACCTGTTGAAGAGGGTTGAATCAAAGCCTAGATTAATCAGGTGGATGCTTTGGCTCCAAGAGTTTAATTTGGAGATTCGTGATCAGAGCGGTGCATAGAACCTCGTGGCTAACCATCAGAGTAGGATTGAGCGCGTGCCTGTGAACTCACCCGTTTGGGATGATTTTCCGAATGACCATTTGTATATTATGTATAGTATTTCTGATTCCTTCCCCACTGTCTAGTTTGCTAATATTGTGAATTATTTGGTGGCTTCTGTTTTTCCTCTTTTAGCATCTAAGGCTCAAAATGATAAAATTAAGAGCGATGCTAAGCATTATATTTGGGATGACCCCTATTTGTGGAAGTTGTGCAGTGATCAGGTTATTAGGAGATGCATTCCAGACCATGAGATTGACTCAGTTTTGCAATTTTGTCATTCTTCTGCATCAGGTGGTCATCTTGGCATACAGAGGACAACTCGCAAGGTGCTTGACTGCGGTTTCTATTGGCCCACAATCTTCAGGGATGCGTGGAGAATCTGTAGCACTTGTGAGCCTTGTCAGACAGCAGATGACTCACTTTCATGGAGACAGCAAATGCCTCAACAACCCATGTTATTCTGTGAGGTGTTTGATGTCTGGGGTATAGACTTTATGGGACCTTTCCCTGTCTCTTTTGGTTTTGTTTATATTCTCCTTGTTGTTGATTATGTTTCAAAATGGGTGGAAGCCAAACCCACCAGAACTAACGATGCTAAGGTTGTTGTGGATTTTGTTAAATGTAATCTGTTTTGTAGGTTTGGAGTTCCTAAAGCCATCGTTAGTGATCAAGGCACCCATTTTTGTAACAGATCCATGTATGCCTTGCTCAAAAAGTATGGGGTTGTGCACAGAATTTCCACACCTTACCACCCCCAAACTAAAGGGCAGGCTGAGATTTCAAACAGGGAGATAAAAAGGATCTTGGAGAAGATTGTGCAGCCGAATAGAAAAGATTGGAGCACCAGGTAGGATGATGCTCTTTGGGCGCATAAGACTGCCTACAAAGCACCCATAGGAATGTCGCCTTATCGGGTTGTCTTTGGCAAGGCATGTCATCTTCCTGTAGAGATAGAGCACAAAGCCTACTGGGCTGTAAAGACCTGCAACTTCTCTATTGATCAGGCTGGAGAGAAAAGGAAGTTGCAACTATGTGAGCTAGATGAGATCCATTTAGAAGCCTATGAGAATTCCAAATTCTACAAGGAGAAGACCAAGAAGTTCCATGATAGTTTGATAACTAAGAAGGACTTCGTGGTTGGACATAAAGTTTTATTGTATAACTCTAGGCTCGGACTCATGAGTGGTAAGTTGAGGTCAAAGTGGATTGGTCATTTTGTGGTGACTAATGTTTTTCCTTATGGTACAGTTGAGATCAAAAGTGAATCCACAGATAAGAGCTTCAAGGTCAATAGACACCGACTGAAACCATTCCTCACAAATCCCTCCTTAGTGGATGTAGTGGTGGAGGAGACCTCCTTACTTCACCCTACTTCTCTTCCGCCATGACTTAGAGAGTTTTCTTTTTCTGTCTCATTCTTTACTTTTATTGCACTTGTCCAATTTTATTGATTGTTTTGATTGCTCTTGATCTTATGATTGTGTTACATTGAAGACAATGTGTTGTTTAAGTGTGGGGGGGGGGAGATTGTTCTTTAATTTTGTTGATTTTGTTGGGTATTCTAGATTAATTTTGTTGGGTTTTCTAGTTTAATTTTTTTAGGTTTTCTAGGTTAATTTTGTTATTTTGGTTTTATGTTTTATGTACAACATTGCATGTTTCTCTTTGAATTATAGGTTATGTACAAGTAATGGGTAATTGTTTTTGAAATAAGAGTTTCTTGGCATTTTGTGAATTGAAATCCTTGTTTTTCTCTGCATGTCAAGTTAGTTTTGAAAGTTCAAATTGGAAGTGATAGATTTACCCTTGGTGAGAATTTGAGCCATCATCATCTATTTTATTCAGTGTGTTTTTCCCCGTTGATTGCTTGCACAATAGCCTTGGCTTGACTCTTGTTGATACTTCTTGCTTCACATGCATGTTGGGAGATGATTTAGGCATTTTGTTCTTATAAGCCTCTAGCCAAATGAGTCTACCTTGAATTAATTCCTTTGATAGCCCCTTTGAGCCTATGTTCCCTTTTCTTTGTTTTGAAGCTCATTACAAACCTTAAGTGAAAAACCATGATCTCACCCTACCCTTAAGGAATTTTGGAGCTTTGGAATTGTTTTGGGAATAAGTGTGTGTGTGTGGGGGGGGGGGTATGTTTCATTGGATGATATGTTTTTGTTGGCCATGCTTGATGATGTATTTTGGCCATGCTTGATGTATATACATATATTGCCTAATTGTTGCTTTATTTTTCAATTACTTTCAATTGCTATTGTTCACGTTAAAAAAAAAAAGAAAAAAAAAAGAATGAAGTTGAGTACATGAGGTCTTGGTTTGAAGACTTGGATTGGTTTGAGGACTTGGTTGACTTTGTTTTGGGTTTACTTTTTATGCTTAATTTTTAATTTTGGTTTTGAGGTTTACTACTTTTTCTTAGTTCTCACTTATTCCCCATTGCTCCTCTATTCCTTTGGGTTTTAGCTACTTATCCCATACCTTCCTCTACCTTGCCCTTAGCCCCATTACAACCTTAAAAGACCTTTTGATCCTCATATGCATGTGTTTGTGGTGTGGTTGTTAATTTTAGAGTCTTGCCAAGTCTATGTGGTGTTTGTTTTCATGGATGCTCTGAGAGTAAACAGTAGCCTAGACACTTGAGAGATAGAGTGCATATCTTATAAGGCTTTATCACTTTTCATTCTTGAGTTGATTGACTATCTTGCCATGTTTGAGATGCTTGGATAATTTTCATGACTGTCTTGATTCTTTAACTTTCTACGTGTTGGATGTTGCCGATTCCTTTCATTCCTTGAGATTCATTGAGAAATATATAATTGTTTTTTGTGTTTGTTTGTTTCTCTTTAATGTCTCTGGAATTGTTCCTTGCTTTGCTTTTTGATTTTGCCCAGGAGTGCAAAAGGCTAAGTATGGGGGATTTGATGTATCATTATTTTCTCCTATTTCTTAACCCTTTTTGTCACCATTTTAATTACTGATTAGCCTTAATTGTCAAATTAATTATGTAGTTTTATCATTTGGGCCTACTTGACTAATTTTGTGCTTTTAATTTAATTTCAGGAGAATTATAAGCAATTGAGCTTGAATCCGGAATTGGGCTTGGACTTGAAGAGAGCAGACCATTTTATTTTATCAAATTTTATCTTATCCAGATTTTATTTCATCTAGATTTTATTTCGTCCAGATTTTATTTTATCCAATCTTATCTTATCTTGTCCAGATTTTATTTTATTTTGTTTATGGGCTTGGACTTAAAATAAATTTGTAAGCTTTGGGGCTGAGGACCTATATAACAGCACCAGGGTTTTAGTTTGAGGAGTTCTTCAGAGAAGAGGATAATTCTAGGGTTTTAGAATTTCAGTTTTTATTACTATTCATGCACACTGTTCACCTAGAATAAAATTCGTTTTCTGCAATTTCATTTCTACTTCAGTCTACAATTTCGTTTTCTGCTGATTAATAGAAGGCTAAGTCTTCAGCGTTGTTTTCTCTTAAGGATTAAGCACAACTCTCTTTGAGGTTTTGTTATTACTATTGAATACTGATCAGTTTTTCCTCTTCACCAATTACTCTGTATTTGTTGCTATTAATCCATGCATGCTTAGTGCTTGATTAATTGTCTCTGCGCTTAATTTACGTTCATGCTTAATGATCAGTTTCTTTCATGATTAATTGGTGTATGTGTTACTTAATCACATAATGACAACCTTATGTTAATTTTCGCTTAGTAATTTAATTTAGGGTTGGATTAAGTGGTTGAACTGGTTAGGGATAAATCCTCGTAACCTAGGATAAGAGACTTGCTTGTGAATTAAGGGGAAACAACATGTTTTAATTATGTTATTGTCTAATTAAAATTTGCTTGCTTTTTAAATTACAAAAACAAACAACCCCCCCCCCCCCAATTCGTTACTGTTTTATCACTATCTATCATGAACGTTGATTGATCATTGCTCGTTGGGAGACGACCTAGGATCATTTCCTAGATACTGTATTTTTAATGTTTATTTGATTCGGGTACAACCTCGATCAGGAAGTTTCCACATAAGTCAACCCACAAAGGATAAGTGAACTCGTAAACTCTACGAGTTAGCAAGTTAACTCAAGAGTTTGATAATCATACCGGTAGAAGTGTTATTATCCTAGTTGTGGTTATTGTTTTTTATGAATTTAATTGAAATATCATTATTTGTTACATTACTAGGCATATGTTGTTTAAACATAAAACAAAGCAATGATAAATTGTTAAATATAAGTTCATAGAACATAATAATAATAATAATAATAATAATAATAATAATAATAATAATAATAATAATAATAATAATAATAATGAGAAATACCCATAACAATTATCAACCACTTTGTGGTCACCTTTGTTGGCTTTCTTCGTCGGTCTCTGTTCGCTTAAGTTGCACTCAACTACAAGACTCTCTTGTGCCATCAACAAAATATTTTGTATGAGCTGATGAATATCTATGTCTTTAGGTACAACTCTCATGTTCACCAATCTCTGTATGGACTCTAACATCATCTAGAATAGATCCTACATAAATATTTAATAATACAATTAGTAATTATTTTTTATTAAAAATCAAAACAAAATGATGATAATATTGTTTATATTACCTGACACAAGTAGTCTGCACCTGACACAGACCACCACTAGGCTATGACTGAGGCTAAGGCTGTGGTGAACGTTTTTAAAAGATAAGTGGTATTATTGAAAATATAACAAATTGTATTTTATTAAATGAATGTATTCTTAATGATGTTTTGTAAACAGCAACGAGATCATGTTTATTTCCCAAAGTGATTGATTTCAAATGAAATCGGTGTTTTGCAAAATAAAAAGTGATGATTGGTTCTAAGCTAGCATAAATAAGTTTCCTTAAGAAAAATGAAGAGTTAATCGTCCATTTAAAAAGTTTATTTTTTTTTCTCAAATTTTCTGATGTGACCTCATTATACTTAAAGAGACTTTATATTGATTAATTACATTGAGATATTTTTATAGGTAAAAAGAGTATTGTGTATATACTTAGTCCCGATTTAGGTGTTATAAGATATAGTTGAGATTCGTGCTAAGTAAGAAACATGTGCAAAGTTGAGATTCGTGATATTCTGGCTTTGTATAATTATATTGATAACAATGATGTCAGTTGAAGATGTGATGTATTCATAATTTTGTTGATTCTCTAAAAGTGTTTTAATCGCCTTATATATTAGCTAGCAATACAGTTTAAATAGAAAGACAAAGTTAAATACTCATTGTTTCTTTAAAAATTAAATAAATTCAATAAATAAAATAAAAGTCTGGAATAGAATCAATGTAATTAGGGGTGTTACACTATGGCCTAAGGTCTCGACCCAGAGGTTTTTCTGTTATCAAGACATTTGGAACCCGTTTATGCTCTAAAAACATGAATTTTTAGCTTTTTATAGCAAATGAATTTTATTTTTTGTTTAAACTCTCTGGAGACCTTACATTATGATTATAAATAATTATCATAAATTAAAATGAATTATTTATAATTATTTTCATAGTTTTATTTATTTATTTATTATTATTGAGTAAAAATTCATATTAACTTCATTTTAGCCCAATAAATACTCAAATATTTTTTTTGCAAAATATGTTTTTATGTACTTCACTTGATCAATTTACCGTCATATGAGTTTGTTTCTCATGCCAGTCTTGAATATTGGAAAAATTCTGATAATATTGAGATACAATAGAATTTTGATATTTCCCCTACATTTTTTAAAATAAATTTGGGAAATAAACTATTCTAAAAGTTGGAGTGATATATGCAACAATAGTGTTAAGTTATACAAATTATGTACAACAAAGAAAATTTATACAAATCATGATTTGCTTGCTAATTACAATATCTAATTAGCATCATAATGGAATCAAGAAAGCTATTACAACCAAAATAAAATGAAAATCAATTTCATTAGCCTACAAAAAGCTATTACAACCTAATTCTTTAGGGAAAACAGCCACTCCCCATCCTTGTACCTTGACCTACAGAATTCCTTTCTTCTTCCTTTTTTTCCATGTTGAGGAGGCACCCTCTCAAATTGCATTCATGAACCCTGTCCAGCATCAACTCTCCAAAGGAACCCATTACCCACACCGACTCACCACGCAACCTCAACCACTATGATTTCCATCGTTTCACATTGCCCTTCGCCACCCCTACCACCTTCTCCAAATTGGAGGACACCTTTTCCCATGACTCATCCTCCTTTTTATTGTCTTTGTCACCGTCAATGTCTTCGTTGTGACACCTTCTACACTAACATATACATAAATAATTAAAATATATAAATATATATATTTTAAACAAATCCATGTGGATAAAAGGTTCACATTTACTTCACTATTATCAAATATAACTTATTAAAAATATATTCGGCTCAAAACAAGACCATCAAAATTTATAAAAATGTTTTGTTAAATTAGTGAGGTAAAATAAAATGGACTAACATCATAAAATTAATATAGAAACTCATGACCCCAATGTCACATCTTATCAGAGCATTGTATCCCAACGTCCTTGAGTACAAGGTTTCTTAAAACAATTCACCTAGTCATCTACTCCCCTGAACACAAAGTTTAAGATCATCACAAGATCCAAACACAAACAACACACAGGGAGTGAGTTATCACATTCCTAACTAATGGAGAGAAACAAGATAACATGTAGGTATAAATATCATATAAACAAAATAAAACTTACTTAAACATAGCTCACGTCATTTCACCATTTTCTCGCCCAACATCACATCACAACACAACACATTTCATTCATTTTCACAACATTCATGTACTCAAGGATCAAAACACAATGTCATCAAGTCAATCAATATCAATCAATACACAAGCGTTATGCAACATATACACTAAGACTCAATCCTATATGCAATGTCGTACCATGTTAGTGAAAACCCACCTCGGACGCCTAGGAGTACATGACAAGACAAACCACGCACTAGCAAGTCAAGTCACTCTCACTAGGTAAGATCATAGGGAAACCAGCCAGGGTCACGCTGTTTTACGAGAATGCTCCAACCATATGGGATCAACATAGGCTTAAAGGAGCACTCAAACCGGGTGACCCCCAAGGCCTACACCCCGAAGAGTCCGTCAGGACCTCTCCCTCCTGATTCAAGTCCAACCTAGAAAACATTTTAGCACACAGACTCTATCTATGAATTGTACAAAACACATGACTCCTCAATTGTTCTCAAAATAGTTTATCTCGTCGCCCTTAAAGGGTCTTAGCATTAACTCGTTGCCCTTAAAGGAACTTAGCATTAACTCGTCGCCCTTAAAGGGACTTAACATTTACTCGTCTCCCTTAAAGGGACTTAGCATTAACTCGTTGTCCTTAAAGGGTCTTATAGTCCTGCGATTGTACAATTCATAGTTCACAACTCAATGCACACAACATCTCAATGCACATATATATCTCAATCACATACATACTCAATTTATCACATACACTCGATCTCAATCACAATGGTATAATCTCAATTTAACACGTTATCACATCCCTTGAATCATATGCACTTTACCTATGAACTATGCAATACAGAAAACTAATCAATTGTTTTCAAAATCATTTTAACTCGTCGGGTCCCACAGTGGATCTCATCACAATACTCGTCGCCCTTAAAGGGTCTTACAATTGTATAATTGCACAGTTCATAGCTCACAACTCAATACACACATCTCAATATACATATATTTCGCCATTCATCACATGTTCAATTTATCATGTAACGACCCGCCTCGTCGCTACGATATCACCACTCTAAACCGCGATAAATTCAATTTTTAAATAAAAACTCCCTTAATTTTTGCTTATGAAAATAAAGATAATTTTTGTCTTGCCATACATTCACCAAACCATACACATTTACTTAAGATAATATATGTATGTATATATACATATGAATAGTAACTCAGTACACGTCATATACGTAATGTAAATTAAATTTGTCCATACATATAATTAAAATCTAAGATTTACATCTTTAACTCAACAAAATAAAACTTGAAAATCAACTATGGAGGAGTTGATTACAAAACACAACTCTCTCCCCCAAAATAATGCCAACGTCATCAAGTCGGCTCGGCGGCTCCTCACCAGAATCTTACTCCCTACACCCTGCTGCTGTCATTCTGCTCCCATGAACAAGGTTCGCGATCATCATAGGTATCAACCACACGATACAAAATTGCAAGGGTGAGTTCATTTTAAAAAGAACCAATATCAAATCCAAATAACCGCAATTAGCAAGAAACATAGGAAAACATTATGAGCTTACACAACATTCATTATTCAACAATTACTCATCATCCATCCATGGATGCAATCAATGTTGCACAAAATGATGCTTGCACCTAACCTCAACTCTCAGATGCAATGTGGTACGTACCATCAACCAATACCAAGGAAATAGCCTAAGCGTGTTTGCATGACACTCTCACTTAGGAAAACTAGGCAGTAAGTGTCGAGGCCACCCTGTCGCCCAAGGCAACTCCCCCCCCCCCAACAGTGATCAGCTTGAGTCTCAAGGGAGTTCCAAACCGAGTGACACACCCCCTAGTACAAGTATTCCTCCGCATAAGGAACTACAAGTACTTACTGGAAAAGTTTATACTATTTCCCGTGTCATATGAGGCATGAAACATGGGCGTCTCAAGTACATGACCATGAATGAATTAAAGCGCCTAAGCATCCCCTCAAAAATGCTTAAATTCTTTAACCACTCTAGTTTCCCACACAAGGGACATCCTACAAGGTCAATGCACCCCCCCATGAACATACACAACATACGATGTATGGATGTGGGCGTCTCAAATACATGACCATGGATGAATTAAAGCGCCTAAGCATCTCCTCAGAAATGCTTAAATTCTTTAACCACTATATTTTCCCCCACCAGGGACATCCGACAAGGTCAATGCACCCCCCCATGAACATACACAACATTCAATGTATGAAACATGGGCATCTCAAGTACATGACCATGGATGAATTAAAGCGCCTAAGCATCCCCTCAGAAAATGCTTAAATTCTTTAACCACTCTAGTTTCCCACACAAGGGTCATCCGACAAGGTCAATGCACCCCCTATGAACATACACAACATGCACATGTCAATGCATTTCCAACATCATCAACATTCCATTTCCATATCATTCTCAACATAAACATAATCTCATCTCATTGACGTTATCAACAACAACAACAACCTCCTTTCACATTCACATAATCATCAATATTAACATCAATTCATGTTGACATGATCTTCATTAACGTCATCTCAAATCAATATCATCATGAATATCAACATCACCACATATAAATTAAAGTCATCAATAGCAACATCAACAGTAAGTCGCATTCCGCATATACATATATTTTTTATGCCTGAGATTCACACTCCCCAGGTCTTCAAACAACACAAGTCAAATAAGGACAATAATTTCATTCATCAACAGTAAATATATCGCATCCCATTTGTCGAAACATAGTTTTTCTTGAAAACCAGTATGCACATCAATAACAATTATATCACATCCCATTAGTTGAAAATGTTGTTTTCTATAAAGGAAAATCAACATGCACATCAATAATAATTATATTGCATCCCATTAGTTAAAAACATTGTTTTCTATAAAGGAAAAATCAGCATGCAACAGGGACAGACATATATTCTTATAGCTAGGTTCCCTGACTCTAACTATGGTGTCAAAACGGTAATTCTTATAATAAACTCCCCTTACCTACTGTGAGTTTTCTGTCGGTTTTCTCTTTGCGCCACTTAGAGACCTCTTTCTCGTTCACGCTTGTTGGTCCAACGTGAGTTTCTATTACGCCAAAACGAAGGAAATTACTATGGATTTCAGAAATAAAGCTAGTGATAATATTCTGAGTCAAAACCCTTGTCAAAACGTAAAGGACTCAAGGGCATTTCGGATTTTAGAAAAGGAACATCATTTTGAAATTCTGATCATGCCAATGTGATCGGGGTTCAGTGAAGGTCATGAAAATAACACCCATTTCATGAAAAGATAACGTTTACAAAGTCTCTTTCCCTAGGGTTTTTCAAAGGAAGCGCAAAACATACAATGGTGGTTCCAAAGTCAGGAAAGATACAAAGACAAGCTGAAACTAACAAGGAACAAGCATAGAATCACGGTTACCTCAAGGAAAACCACGAAGGCCAGATCGGGGCTGCATTCTCAACCGAAACCGTGAGGCAAGTTTGGAAGATTCCGCTTCGGTTGAAGGGTTCCTCTCGGTGTGGGGTTTCAACGGAGAACTACAACGGTTTATGGTGGCTACTGGTGGCTGTGGGTGATGGAGAAGAATCTTGGGACGTTGGAAATGGTTTTGTAAGAAAGAAGGAGAAAGGAATGGTTGTTTTCCGTGGCTACACGAAAAGCAAAGGCTGAAACACTCAAGTGCTTCTGCTCTCGGGAAAAGAAGCGTTTCTCACACACCAGAAGGCATATCGTAGATCGCAACGGTCAGATCATGGACATCTATCCTATTCACCTGCAGACGAAATTTCAAAAAGATCCAACGGTAAACGAATGCAGAAGGGCACTTCTACCGAGACAGCTTCCTTGAGAAGTTTCATGAAGAGGCTTCCTCGAGAAGCTTCCTCATGAGGCTTCTTTGAGAAGCTTTCTTGAGAGGCTTCCATGAGAAGATAAAGTTTTAACTACCCACACCCCTCTAATAACTAAACTCGCCTCCTTGAAAATAAAACACGAATAAAATAACACAACAAATATAATCAAACATCAATTATAATTACTAATAATATTTCAGGGTGTTACATATCACATACTCACAATTTGAATCACCATTTCATATCCTCAATATAACAATTCATACAAAAGATTTATCACAACATGTGGAGTAAAACCCCTCAAATAATTTTACACAATTATATCAAAATCATATGTTAAAATCTAAAAACATCAAGAGTACTCAAGTTTATCAATCAATTCTCATCAGAACATCAATTGGTACATAAAACATACAATATTGTATTTATAATAGTCAAGGGAAAATTATAATTCAATAAACATACCAAAATAAACCCTAATTTAATCCTCTAAGGATCCCTACACATGTTCATTCTAACCCCAATTGTGATAAACTCATCTCTTACCTCTAAGCGGGCCCATGTGTCTTCCGACAGTGATAGCAACATCTCTAGCAAGTTCCTGAGATTCCTCAATTTTTTTCTCTGATAGGGTTCCCAAACGTCAGAGAGAAGAAGAGATTGAAGCCTCCGTTTTATACTGTCTTCGTGCGATTCTGTTTCCTCTCTCCATGGATATTATTTCACAAATCTCAAGAGTGAAGGTGTGCAAAATTGAATCACGGACCACATATTAAAATTTAACGACAATCCAACAGTTAACGAGTCGGGGGTCGTAGTTTTACTGAGACAGTTTTGGGTTTTTGCGGGAAAAGAAAAAATTGCGATAAAAATGGTTTTTCTCTCAGCTCCAACATATTTTCAAATTCCCAACAGTAAGAATGTTCACAATTGAGTTGCGAACCTGGTGCTCAAATTTCATGACGATCCAATGGTGAATGAGTCCGAGATCGTCATTTTTCTGAAACAAGTTTGGTGGTATGCGGGAAAATGAGGGTTTTGAGAGGAGAAGGAAAAACGAAAGTGAGAGAGAGAGGAGGCGTGGAGAGTATCGTTAGTCTCAAAGCTGACCTAAGATGCCCCTATTTATAGCTAGGGTACTCATTATCAATTATTTACTTTATTTATTTATTTTTATTATTTTATAAAAAGGAACTCTATTTTATTTTCTATCAAATGAATAAATCAAATATTTTTTTCTTCAAACCATTATTTTAATATAGTTATTTATCTATTTATTTAATTATAAAAATCTCATCATTTTTTTAAAAATTTATTTATTTATTTATTTACTAAAAATCCTTTTTAATTTATTTACGAAAAATGGGATGTTACATTCGCTCTTCTTCTTACTCTTATTATATTTCCCTTATTCTTGTTTTCTTTTCCTTGTTGTTAAATTGACATTAGAAGTGAGGTTTGAATCCGAGGGGTTCCCTTGCTTGTATTTGCAGATTCATCTTTGTTTTTTTTGTGGATTTATCCATTTGCGCCCGAAACTACAAGATTAGAGAAGGTTTGGATTGAAATTTGCAGATTTGGGGAAACTAGGGCATATCTGATTGGAATTTACAGATTTGGAGAAATTTGGGCAAATCTAGTTTGGAAATTGTGCAGACCTAAAGAGAGAAAGAAAAGAGTAGGCGAAATTAAATAATTAAATTGGGTTTGGAAATTTTGTAGAGATGAAACCAAAATTGTGTGGGTTTGTTGAGGATGTGGTTTTGGTTGGGATAGGTTGCGGAAGGTTGAGTGGCATGGAACAAAAGTGTGTTGTTCTGGAAGAGTTATACAAAAAGGGAAGGTGTATACTTTTTTCCAGAAAATTTGGGGAAGGAACAGACAAGGAAGTGCATTTTGTAGGATAATTTGAGTAAAAAAAAAAAAAAGAAAAGAAAAGGGAAGTGTATTAGTATAAAATGGAAGTGGAAATAACAATTGCCGAAAAATATTGTTAGTCAGGTAAATAGTTATTTTTGTCTCTCGATGTGCAGAGTCTTAATAAATTCATCCTTAAAAGATAAAAATTTAAATTTTAGTCTATCAAAAAGGAAAAAGTGCAAAAAATCTATTCATCTCTTAACATTTGTATGTTAATGTTAACCAAAAAGTCTACGTGACACAACATGATAAAATTTGTTAACCTCCAAAATTAATCCAATGCATACTGACATTTTGATCTAATAGAAATTAACTGACATTTTAATCAAATTTATTGACATTTTGATTCAATTTATTCAAAAAATCATATTGATCATCATTTTTGTGATATTTTCGTTCCTATGTGTCACGTAGGTTCGGATGAGGAAAGTTAAAGGATGAGAAAAGTTAAAGGATGAATGAATGTGTTTCATTTTATTTTTTTCACTTTTAAAAACTAAAATTTGAATTTTTATCTTTCTAAAATAAATTTATTAATACTTTACCAATTTAATAATAAAAATAATTATTTATCCTTCTTAAACGTCTCTTTTGGCAGACGACATGTGAACGAAAACCAGGGGGATATATTTTATTTTCCCGGTGGATAGTAGGTCTCCATCCCAACCAATTTGAAGGCCAAACCTTGGAGCCGACAAAAAAAAAAAAAACAATAAGAAACCCAAGTAACAACATGTAACACTTGGACATCCAAAAAACATGAAACGAAACCATAATTTCCCCTTCCACCACCGGCCACGCAAGTGGGCGATGGTGATCCCCACCGTCACAATATGCTTCCTCCTCCTCTTCCTCCCGCTCCTTCCCCTCACCAAACCCTCATCTTCATCTTCTTCTTCTTCTGCGACATGGTCTTCTTCTTCGCTGAATTTAACGGAAGAACTAGAAGTGGGTGTTCCGAGATT
This sequence comes from Glycine soja, assembly GCF_004193775.1. Classification (NCBI taxonomy): domain Eukaryota; kingdom Viridiplantae; phylum Streptophyta; class Magnoliopsida; order Fabales; family Fabaceae; genus Glycine; species Glycine soja. The sequence goes on from NC_041019.1 coordinate 32,662,672, forward strand.
GACGTACATGTTGACGGCGACGAAAGGGGAGGGGGCGCAGCTGAAGAGGGTCCTTCAGGCAGTGTACCATCCCAGGAACTACTACCTGCTCCATCTCGATCTAGAGGCTTCTGATGCGGAGAGGCTGGAGCTGGCCAAATACGTCAAGTCCGAGACTGTGCTTGCGGCGTTTGGGAACGTCTTGGTGGTGGGTAAGCCTGATTTGGTCACCTACAAGGGCCCCACCATGATTGCTTCTACTCTTCACGGTATTGCCCTTTTGCTCAAGAGGGCCCCACACTGGGACTGGTTAATCAATCTCAGCGCCTCTGATTATCCTCTCCTCTCCCAGGACGGTCAGTCACTCCTCTTTCTTTCCATGCTTTGGGCGATAATATCATTTGCATCACGCTTACATTGGTTTGTGGGTTTCTTCTCAAGCAAAGAAGAAAAAGGACATTCTAGTGCTTAGGTTGTTCTGATGTATACTTAATATCACTTACATAAGTAGTTGGGTGGAATTTTATGCAATCTCTAATGACCTTGAGCTTGCTTCTGGTTTAATAAATGACTCTTATGTTGGCCTCTGCACTATTGACTAAGAAGAAATACCTGTCAATCTTAGATAAGGAGCCAACCTCAAGTTATGAGTTTGTTATGGGAAAACTTCTTGTAGTAAACTAGTCATAGCTTACTTGGAATATAAATTCTTGTAGTCAGCTAGTCTGTAGGTTTCAATTACTGAGGTTAAATCCCAAATGAATAATAGCAACTTGTTTTATATAAGCTACCAGAACGAGAGAATATACGAATAACTCTTGGAGCTAGAACTAGCGAAAATAGCATGTGTTTCCCTTTTGCCTGAGCCCTGAATTGCGAGGGTGCAACAGATTGCTACAGCTAACTTATATATGCTCACTTTTTAATATCTTTTCGATTTCAAAGCATAAAAGGACAAAATCAATAAACAGAAAGCTACCCTTAAAAAGAAGTGAGTCTTCTATTCCATCATATTGGTTAGTTTGGTCGGAAACTGGATCCAACCCAGTGGCTACTAAGGGTATGCTTGGGAGTTGGGTTTTGGAGGGAAAGGGAAGAGAGGACAAATTTTTCATTTCTAATAAATATTCTCTATTTTAATAGTTTTTTAAAATGATAGATAGGCATAATCTTGATGCCCTAATATATAACACTTAATTTAAGATAATTTATTCTCCTTCTTTTCCTTTTCTGCCAAAACCTCACTCTCAAACATAACCTAAGGCATGGTCTTCGTCCCTAGAAGCACATTCTTGAGGGCCCAAGAAGAAGCTTTAGGAGGGAGAATTAGTTATAGGAGAGAGACAAAAACATTAGAGTGTGTATTCACATTGAGCTTGGGGCCAAAGGATTTCTCATTGGCTAGGAGCTTGTGCCCTTACTATTTGCTGCATCTTCTTACATTTTCTCAACAACAGTACAGTCCTTCTTCTACTATTTCTGTTTTGTGCACAATCTGTATTTGGATTGAATTTTTCACCTATCATAAACATCGATATCACAAAATTCTGTTTCTTAATATGCTTCTACTAAGTAGCAGGAAAAAGAATCTTTGGGGTTGGGCTACATGATAATCCTAAAGGAGAAATTTATGGTTCATTATTTTCTTTTTATGATGGATCCATAGATAGTTAGTTAGGTTAGTTGGTTGAAGAAATAAGGCATGTTGCTTATAAATGAGAGGGTAGGTGAAGTGAGAGGTTATCTCATATGTGAGAGAAATGGGGCCTTTGGGCATTGGGAGGTGCAGACATTGAAGTTCTGCAAACTAAGCATTATATTCAGGGGAGAAATGCCTTTTATTTTTAGTAAGATACTGGGTTTCTAACAGTATTTGGATAAAAAGGAAATGTTTTAAGTTCTCATTTGATCATTCTCATCTATCTTATTTTATGTCAAATATATCAATGAGTCCTGTCTGAGTGTTTTGACTTCTATAAATAAATCTAAGTCTGTTTCACAAATATAAATTATGTTTATTTTGCTGACTTTTTTCCATATAACTCTTTGCTTCAGATATCTTGCACATCTTTTCATTCTTGCCCAGGGATCTAAATTTCATTGAGCATACAAGTAATATTGGTTGGAAAGAGTATGTATATTATCTATCCATTGATATTGTCTCAGTTTGGTGCTAAACTATTTTGGTCATGATTTTTGTACTTGTATCTGTGGCGTCAGGCATCAAAGAGCTAGGCCTATCATTATAGATCCAGGCTTATATCATTCAAAGAAATCTGGTGTTTACTGGGCTAAAGAGAAGAGATCTGTTCCATCTTCGTTCAAGTTATTCACAGGTATTAGTTATAAGATTTCTACAGCTTTGGCTTTCTTATTTTCTACTAGGTCCTAACATATCCCTATTTTTTCTCTTTTCATTTTTTCTTTTTAAATATATGCTGCTTAAGTTTCTCAAATGCACTTCCTATTCCTTCTTGTATGTTTTTTTTTGTTTCATTGTCATAAAAGTCAAAGTAAAAAATGACTTATGCATGCTTGATAGGCTCTACACATGCTGTTATTTCTGATTGACAATAGTTCAACAATATAATAGCGGATTTCGGAACTAATCTAATTAGATTTGTTACTGCATTTATTTAATTGTCTAACTAGCCAAAGTGATCTTAGGGTCCTTCTACAAAAAGCACTGGAGTGCTCAGCCATTTCATTGACCAAATGAATGAAGTCTTTTTCAGTTTTCTAAAAAAATAAATTGGCCCCAAGTAAATTTACTTGATAGCCAATAGGAAGGCTAAGAGTTCAAACACACAAGTTTGCACAGCAGCACCATCATTTGTATTGCATATACATTTTGATCCCCAACACTGCTATCAAATTAAGACTTTAAATATCTCAATAGTTTTTTGTTTCAGAGGGTATATATTCTTTAAATAAATAATTTTCTTTAGAAGATTGCAATGGAGTTCTCTGTTTAGCTCATAGCTATATTTCTGGAAACATCCCTGGTGTTGTTATTGTTGTTAAAATTATGTTTATTGCATAGAGCTTTTTGTATAGCATAGTAAACATGGTATGTACTCCATACTTAATGATGAACAAAAAGTGCTATTTGATGTTCAACAAAGAGTTGACCAGCAGACAACATAGGGATTTTTGGCTTTTTTGACACATCATTTTTGGCTGTTTTTCTCCGTAGTCATCACTTGCATATAGATTTTTTTAATTCTTCTTAGGTCCTCTTTGTATAAACTTCTTAATAAACACTTATAGGAGAAAAAAAGATAAGGTAAAATAAATTAAGTTTCTTCCATAAATTAAAATTAACTTATGTAATAAGCTTTTGGAGAAGTTAAGAGAGCTCTTATGAAGTTGAAGTGCATAAGTTGCTTTAACTCATGGAAGAAACTTGATTCATTTTACTTTCTTATTTTCTTCTATAAGTATTTATAGAGAAATTTGTCTAACGGATGTTACTTGTTAGGTTATTTTCTTCTGTAAGTATTTATCGAGAAATTTGTCTAAACAGACATTACTTGTCTTACCTAACGGTATTTTTTGGCTTCCATCCAGGGTCTGCATGGGTTGTCCTGACAAAATCATTTCTTGAGTTTTGTGTTTGGGGTTGGGATAATCTTCCTCGAACTCTCCTTATGTATTACACAAATTTTCTTTCATCCCCTGAGGGTTACTTCCATACGGTCATTTGCAATCATAAGGACTATCAAAACACAACCATTAATCATGATTTACGTTACATAAGGTGGGACAACCCGCCAAAGCAGCATCCAGTCTTCTTGAAATTGGAGCATTTTGATGACATGGTCCATAGTGGTGCACCTTTTGCTCGAAAGTTTACCAAGGATGATCCAGTTCTCAACAAAATTGATAAGGAACTTTTGAGAAGATCAGATGGTCACTTTACACCGGGAGGTTGGTGTATTGGCAATCCTCTTTTGGGAAAAGATCCTTGTGCTGTTTATGGAAATCCAATTGTAGTTAAACCTACCTTACAATCAAAGAAGCTAGAAAAACTAATAGTGAAACTATTAGATTCTGAAAATTTTAGGCCGAAACAATGTAAATAGTAGTCACTCTGCAACGTGAAATTTTTATACACAATTCTATTGGCATTTTTAATGCGTCGTCTGTTCAAATTTAACATTATGAATTGTTATGAAACATCTTTCTAGTATGTGAACTTGAGTAGGTCTTGTCATTTCATGCTACGGATGGGATTTTTTAATTTCTTGAGTCAACCCCTTTTCACTAGAAACTTTGTTTTAATTAAAATTCAAGGATTTAGTCTTTAAAATAGGTAAGAATGTATGCTGGACAGTATAACATCCACTACACTAAGATGATAGTTAAGTTGTTTAATTATTTGTTTATTAAGTTGATGAAAGACATACATCATCCATAGATAAAATACATCTGCATCAATATGGTCATAGAGGAGTATATAAAGGAAAAATACATGAAAAGTACAAGCATCCAGAAATATACAATATACAAATAATAAAGTTTGCCTAACTACACGCCTATACAAATAATAAAGTCATAGCAGTAACACCTACTAGCCCTCCCAAAACAACATTAAGGGATTGTTTGGTTTAGAGGAGAGAAATATAGTAGATAAAAATAGATGATAGATGATTTGAAAACGGAAAAATGGAGTACAAATAAAATTGAATGTTGAGTTAGTTGACTTAAGAGAAATAGGTAAAAAATAGAGTGAAAATAAAATGGTTAAGTTTTAAAATGACTTTTGCACCCTTCTAATTTGAAAAATAAAATAAAATTGGAGTATTGTCTGTGACATCTATTTATCCATTTGAATTAGAAAAAAAAAACTTGAGCTCTGGATTCTCTTTGGAAGCTTTACATAATATTTCAATTCGTAATCAACTGCTTTCATCCGTGGCAATTGTTTAGCAAATTTAGTATGGAGCCAAAAATAGATTATCCAAGTCCTTGAAAATTAGTGACCAAACAAGAGAGAAAAATTGAGATTATAAATCAACAGTTAACGAACTCCAAGATCCTTGGAACGAAAGGAAATGAGTATCAAAGGATCATCATTTGTTGATTTATCTGCACACGCAACAAATTATTGGCGCTGCATATCCATTGCTTTGATCCAATACTTTATTTGGCTCTCTTCCACAATCTTCACCTAATGAAGTCGATGAACTATGAGCACCTTGGCCACCAACAAATAGCGAGTTTGACTCTCGAATTGGGAAGAAATCATTAGGTCCATAAATGGTTGAACATTGATTATTCCTTCTGTGAGTACTTTCAGCTCTTCTCTCTGCCACAAGATAGTGACCAAGAGAGGGAGCAACATTCACGCTCACTGCATCAGTAGTTAGCTTTGAACAAAGTGAAAACAACCAAATCAAGTCCTCAGCTTGTGATTCTTTTTGTTGTCCTTTGAGGGTTCCACCATTCTTCCCCTGGTTGATCTCCTTGAGAGTTCTAGGAAGCTAGAAATACCAATAAGGCTGCCAAGAGTGATGCTCTTGTCGCGGAAGAATGATCCTGTCGACTAAACCGAGACTTATTAAGTTAGTAAAATGACTCATGAAAACTGCTACGAACATGCATAATCTAATCTAAAATTTCTGTTGAAATTACATTTGTGCAATTATTATATTAGAAATTTAGAATTGCTCTAAAGAATCTATGGCTAAGGTTATCAAACTCGAGAGTTTACGTAAACTTATGAGAGTTCCATAAACTCAACTCGTAGATTTAACTCGTAGACTCCTAAGAGTGCATTTCATATAAAAATAATAACAAAATATTTATAAATAACATACCAATTAAACATTTCAACAATATAATAAAATAAATAGTAAATCATAAATTTCACAATATTTAAATAATCAAGTCTAGTAATGTATCACTACTAGATAATAACTTGCAGATGTTATAGTAGTGATAGATCATTCTCATCGCGGATTTGATGTTATTAGAGAACAAGAGTTTGATGTTATTAAAGGTAAAAAAATTTGTATTTGAGAATAACACATTAAATGAAAGTATGTTGAACACTAAACAGATAAAAAATAACCCAAAATGACTTATATTTTGGTCTAATTTTTTTAACTTGCAGACTCGTTGTCTCGGTAGTAAACTTGAAAGTTGATCAAGTTTACTTAAAATTTATAAAGTCTACTAAAAGGAAGTTTACTCAAGAGTCAACTCACAGAGAGTAAGTAGACTCGTAGACTCGTAAGAGTTAGCGAGTTAACTCGTGAGTTTGATAACTATGTTTATAATGTCCGTCTTCATGATGTATTTGATTTGTGTTTACCTTTTAGAATATGATTTCTCCTTTCTCACACTTTGTGAGTCTTGCTTTCTACTAATTAAATAAAATTTTCAAAACACTTACAATAGAAGACATAAATTTGAACGAAGCATTATTTCAATTGAGCTATACTTCAATATGGCTAAACTATGAGCCAAAAGAAAAGAAAATGACAAATAAAATCAATGTAATCTTGTCTTAAAGAATGATGTGCCAGGGCAAGGCCATGCTCTAGACCCCATGGGAACCAAGTAGCAATGGTAATACCGAAGAGATCGAGAATCCAAAAGAGAACGACAAGAAAATAGATTTGCTTTATGGGTGTGTTTTTTACATGAAGTTTCCTTTTCCTGTTTAGTACTGGTTTGGACTGATTCAAAAGTTAAGAATAGCTTCATCTTCATGAATGAGCTAAATAATCACAACACAAAGTACAGTCAAAAGCCTGGGCTCAAACCAGCAGGAGAGAATAAATGAAGTACACTTTAATTTTTTTCCCTTTTTCTTCCTCATTATTACTAATTTTATAATTAAGTATATAAATATTCAAACATATATAATGCGTGCCCTGTTAGACAGTTTTGACATGACTGACTAAAAACTAACCATGGTAGATCTAACCACCTAGCCATGAGTAGTTTCTAGTAGTAACTACTTGATACTAATTAGAAAAGGCAAATAATGAGAGACACACAACATTTCAATCCCCACTCACTTTTTCTACGAGTCTATGATTATTATCAATGTAATCAGTAATTGTTGTGTGAACGATAATAAAAAAGGGATATGGATAAAAGCACCAAAAGAGCGAGAAATAGCGAGAAAATTACTAACCTGTGAGTCAAGATCTGAGGAAGACTCAGTTGAAGGGGTGGGAGAAGCAGTGAGGATAGTGCTGATTCTGCTGAAGGAGACTGATCCAGAGAAATCACCATTTCTTCCATTCAATAGTCTCAAACCCAAAGGCCACCCCTTCTTCCTGCATCAGCCCCAAAACTCTTCAATGATTTAAGTGCAATCGCTTTATGAAAGCATTATAGTATATGAAATAGAATCAGTCTGTGCATGCAATTTTGTATGTGAGTAAGAGGCAGGGTAAGGTGGAGTAAGAGAGAGGAAGATTATACCTGCAGAGCCATTATTGAGTTTGAGTGAATTGGATATGTTGGAGTGGAATGAATGATACTAAGAAGAAGAGTCCAGAGCAGTCACTTGCGAGAAGAAAAAAAAACTGTTATATACTGATTGTATCCTCTGACCAAGGCAACACAGAAAGACTCAAATTCAACGAATGCACAGGCAACAAAACAAAGGAATTAGCATTGATCGGATAGAGGCATAGTCGTATAACTATAAAATTGTGAGCATGGCATTAAATGTCTCTGAAAGTCAAAATGAGACAAAGGAGAGGGTGACGTGAAAGTGAATTCTTACCAGCTTTTTTCTGCAACGGTGGGAGACACAATCAGATAGTAGCAGCAGTATGCAAGTGGGAATATTCTTTGTACCAATTAAATAAAGGACACACAGAGTGCAGTTGAGTGGGCTAGAAAACTACTAACTTTACAAGGTGTTACTGGTTAAAATATTTTCAATTAGCCGAATGAATCAAGTTAGAAACTTCACCTAAAGGATGTTAGTTGTTATTTCGGATAAGTGATAAGATATGACTATTGGGTGAGATAATTCGTCCAATATTTGAAAATTTAGAGGATTAAATCCAAAGCTTTCAAGATAAATGCAAGCAAAATTGAAAGTGAAGTTAAGATCTCTGGATATTGGATAAAAATGGTTATGTATGTGAAGAACCCCAAGATCTAGGAGTAGTTCCTAAAAGATTGGAACATGGGAGGTGCACTACGTTGCTACTTAGTCGAAATGTGAGTAAATTAGTCGAAGTAGTTGAAAAAGGAAGGAGTAATGTACGAACATGGACAAGACACAATTTTGATTAAGTTGGTTTAGATTTTAAAGTGTGCATATATATATATATATATATATATATATATATGTTTCAGAAGTAGGGACCTTCAACCAAAAACAACCAATCAATGTAATTATTTTCCAGTTATCTTTGTCGAACGAATTTACTGCTTGCTTTCGAATTTCGCTTTTATTTTAGTTTGTTCATATTCCCATTAGATTCACCTAAAATCAAGTGCTTTTTTTAGTAACTTGAGAGCCCACAAAAGGTCAAGAGGTAGATTTCCTATCTTGACAATCAAATCCATTGATTCTTCATTTAAATTTTGGAATCATGTTGAATCAATTACGTCAATTGTGGTGCCTGTTGTTGCTAGTATGCCTAAGGAAACGCCCACTATCATGACTACTTCGTTCATTCGGCAACATATATAAAGACTTGTGGATACATGATATCATGTATAAGCTATCTGGACAGTTAGTCGAAATAGTCAAACCTATGGTGCAAAAAGAGATGAAGCAATCTAAGGAATTGGAGGCAAGAAAGGCAGATGTTGGCGAGAATTTTGCTTCGTTTGTGCCTAGAAATCCAGAAGTGACAAATTAGGTAATTAATCTTGATTCTCCATATTTGACTGGGCCAATTCAGGCAGGATCAATCCCATTGGTCCATCTGAATATGGCTTTTATGTATAAATGGCAAGCAACTTTGTCGACTATGACATCAGCATGAATACTAAATAGAGTCCAACCAATTGGCGGCTAGATGGGGTTTACCCCAACACCCTTAGTAGCCAATACGAGTTATATGCCCATCAATGTTAGTAATTCGTTGGCCGCTACCTTTGTGGGGAAAGCAAGTGCAAATGATTATACTAACCGAGTTTTTCCTACATGTTAGGTTTGGACGACCAAACGTCTCATCCACCTTAGATTTTGATGCATAACAACAAATATAAATTATTGATATTCTAATGAGTTTTGACAAGCGGACATGATTATCATGTTAAAGGAATTCACAGCACTCACTATCCTCCATAACTACAGAAAGTATGCTTTGTTTTAATCTAGCGTCTAGCATGCTATATCAAGTGAGCGTCCACTCTTATGTAAATCAATATAACACACTGTCTTAAGGTAAACTCATGCGTCTAGTCTAAAATACTGAGTATGACGAAAAAGGGAAGTGTACATGTACCGTCTTATTCAAATTCTATTTGTCTCTCTTATTTTTGAATAACTAACGTTTGAATTGCTATTCGACACCATGAGGACGTATTTTAGCATTTAGCTAAAACCAATGAAGAGGTCCATGTACAACAAACCATATCCAAAATGGGTGGACTGTATGATGCCATTGCCGAAGCGGTATAGGACACCAGATTTGTCCACTTTTTCTATTAAGGATAACAAATCGAGTATGAAACCAGTCATAATGAGTTCCATAAGTTTCAACTTTTTCCTCTTTCTTTGATAGTGGTAGCTTTTACTTGATACTCAAATTTACCACTGGAATGGATACAAAACTAGGCACACATGGAAAGATGCTTTTATGATTTTATAGGCCTTAACCTAAAGTAACTATAGATTTTTTTATGATAAACGTACAAATGAATATATTATTTTTGAGCAAGGAATTCTCATATGTGTGATTAACAAAACAATATTAATTCTTACTACTGAAGCCGATTTTATGAACAAAAGGCAAATGGTTGACGAATTGGCAATAGATTTTGAAGAAAGGTTAGAAAAGGCTCAAAGATGTTGTTTAGTGCAATTACTAGAAGTAGAGTGCGTAGGCATGGCAGCTGGGAATATGTGATAAGTGCCAAATTTCAGTTATTTTTGGGATTAAATTGTTAGCACTTATCCTTTAATTGTAATAATTTTGTTATAAACTACCTTGCACTAAATGGCTTTTTCTATAAATACCAATGCAGGGGAAGAGGAAAACAAATCCAGCAGCCTGAAACCAGAGAGAAAAATGAAAAAAGAAGAAGAAGAGGAAAAGTGGAGCTGAGGCGTTGCAGAATTGTGATCGTGGATCACTTCCTTCATCATTTCTCTTGTTAGTCTTGTGCTCTGCACAATGATCGGTTAGTTTTTCTTAAGGATTGGATGTAATATGTGTACCTTTATGTATCCCTTTTGATATTATATATGTATTTATCTTTTCTACTAATTATTGGTAATTTCATTCTACTCGTAATGCTTGATTCTATTTGATCACTAGTGTCATGAAATTGGATTCTAAGTGAGACTGGAAAGTAATCTTAGAATTTGAACTGAATGATTTTACTCTTTATGTTACATTGCTAGGAATAAAGCATAACGTTTTGATTGCAAAAAGCACAAGAATATAATTGTAATGCTGGGATATTTACTGCATAAGCGAGGGATTGATATTTAGTAAATATTCTTAGGTTCCAAGTGCAAAGAATCGACTTGGAATAACAATGTGTGCATCAGTAAAGTTAGAAAATGATTTATACATGTTAATCTTATTAGGATACTAAGGGTATGAACGATGAAATCCAATCCTATGTTTTCTTAAATTAATTAAAGTCGCTATTATTATTTTCATAATTTGCGTATTTTTGACACACTAAATTCCGTTATTTCAGTATTTTTTGTATTTCTGTTATTTCCGTCAATCCGTTATTTTTACTTTTCTTTTACTTTAAGTTGTCTTTAGTTAATCAAACCAAAACCAATGACATTCAATTAAATTTATACATAACTATTAAACTGATTACCTTTATTCGAATGAATTAAGTAAACTCAAGTTCCTGTGGAGATCAAATCTTTTATAAATGTGAAACCTACAACAACAATTGGTATGCTTGCCAAAAGTCCTAACAAGTTTTTGGCGCCGTTGTCGGGGACTTGAGTCATCCACTTAGTTCTTTCGGATTTAAACTTTCAGTTTGATAGGCTATTTTAATTTGTAAATTTCTTTTCATTTTGTATAAATTCCCTCTTTTATTTTTTCTTACTTTTGTATTTATTTCTTTCATTTTTATCTTGTATACATTTTCTCTTACTTTTATTATCACTAACCTTGGTGCTTACGGGTTGTTGTAGTGTGTTCTTTTTTCCTTTATGCGAGGCAAATTTCTTGCATATAAATCACCATTTGATCCAGAAATTACCAAGACTCAAAAGAAGGAAGAATAGGAAGAAAAAGAAACAAGCAACCACTAAAACACCAGGTAAGTCTTCTTCTTCTGATTATCTTTCAACTGATAAGCCACTTATAAAAAATAACATGGTTGATCGAGGAGAAGAAGGAAATAGACCACCAAGGAGGACTCTTGGTGACTATGCTTGACGTAAGCTCTATTGGAGCTTGTAGGCCTAGGATCTTCTTCATCAATGGATTCCTTTGCTTCTTGGAAGATGAATGGCAGCGGAATGGAGAAGGAAGAGAGAGAGGAGACGCCACTTCAAGGAGAAGATGAGTCTAGAAGAAGCTCACCACCATAGGAGGCTATGGATAAGAGCTTGGAGGAAGAAGGAGATGAATGAAGGGAGAGGAAGAGAAGAACACGAAATTTTTTTCTCTAAAAGAGCTTTGAAATCTGAAGTTTAATTTTCAAATGATCAAAGTTGAAAAAAATGCACACACATGACCTCTATTTATAGCCTAAGTGTCACACAAAATTGGAGGGAAATTTGAATTTCTATTCAAATTTCACTTGAATTTGTGGAGCCAAAATTTCACTAATTATGATTAGTGAATTTTAGCTATGGTTCAGCCCACTAATCCAAGATCAAGTCCAAGATTCTCCACTAATGAAGGACATGCACAAAGTGTGACTATATGATGTGGCAATGGGGTGTAGTAAGCAAATGCTCACCTCCTCCTCTAAAATTTAATTGGATTGGGCTTCTCCCAATTCAATTAAATTTATTTCCAACCACACACATCAAATATTCACTTAATGCATATGAAATTACAAAACTACCCTTACTACAAAAACTAGTCTATGTGCCCTAAAATACAAGGGTTAAAAAATCCTACATTTCTTGGATACCTTACCTATTTTATGGAGCCCTAAATACAAGGCCCAAAAATAATGAAACCTTAATCTAATATGTACAAAGATAAGCGGGCTCAAACTTAGCTCATGAGCCCGAAATCTACCCTAAGGCTCATGAGAACCCTAGGGCCTTCTCTTGAATCTCTGGTCCAATCACATCCAAATAAAAGCCTCAACACTTGGGAAGAGGTGGAGGAGAAATTCATAGCCAAGTTCTTTCTTCCTTCAAGATTTATCAGCGCAAAATCTGCCATCGTGACATTTTCCCAAGGATTTGACAAACCTCTTTGAGGCGTGGGAAAGATTCAAAGCTTTGTTGTGGAGGTGCCCGAACCATAACTTTGATGATGCTGCACAACTACATATCTTCTATAGTGATTTGAAACCTCAAACCAAGATGATCCTTGATGCCTCAACTGGAGACAATATGATGTCCAAGAGTCCGGAGGAAGCCATAGTAATCATTGACTCCATAGCAGCCAATGATTATCAAAGTCATCATGATAGAGTGATGTGTCATTATTTTCTCTTATTTCTTAACCCTTTTTGTCACCATTTTAATTACTGATTAGCCTTAATTGTCAAATTAATTATGCAGTTTTATCATTTGGGCCTACTTGACTAATTTTGTGTTTTTAATTTAATTTCAGGAGAATTATAAGAAATTGGGCTTGAATCCGAAATTGGGCTTGGACTTGAAGAAAGCAAACAATTTTATTTTATCAAATCTTATCTTATCCAGATTTTATTCCATCTAGATTTTATTTTATCCAAATTTTATTTCTTCCAATCTTATCTTATCTTGTCCAAATTTTATTTTATTTCGTTTATGAGCTTGGACTTAAAACAGATTTGTAAGCTTTGGGGCTGAGAACCTATATAACAACACCAGGGTTTTAGTTTAGGGAGTTTTTTTGAAGAGGAGAATAATTCTAGGGTTTTAGAATTCCAGTTTTTACTGTTCGTGCGCACTGTTCACGTAGAATAAAATTCATTTTCTGCAATTTCGTTTTTGCTTCAATCTACAATTTCGTTTTCTTTTGATTAATGAAAGGCTAAGTCTCCAACATTGTTTTCTCTTGAGGATCAAACACAACTCTCTTTGAGGTTTTGTTATTACTATTGAATTTTGATCAGTTTTTCCTCTTCACCAATTACTCTGTATTTGTTGCTATTAATCCATGCATGCTTAGTGCTTGATTAATTGTCTCTGTGCTTAATTTACGTTCATGCTTAATGATCAGTTTCGTTCATGATTAATTGGTGTATGTGTTGCTTAATCACATAATGATAGCCTTATGTTAATTTTCGCTTAGTAATTTAATTTAGGGTTGGATTAAGTGGTTGAACTGATTAAGGATAAATTCTCGTAACCTAGGATAAGAGACTTGCTTGTGAATCAAGGGGAAACAACATGTTTTAATTATGTTATTTTCTAATTCAAATTTGCTTGCTGTTTAATTTACAAAAACAAACAACTCCCCAATTCGTTACTGTTTTATTACTATTTGTTATGGATATTTGGTTGACCATTGCTCGTTGGGAGACGACCTAGGATCACTTCCTAGATACTGCATTTTTAATGTTTATTTGATTCGAGTACGGCCTCGATCATAGAGCTTAAACTCAAAGAAAAGGTATAATGGAGCTGGACACTCGAAATGCAATTCTAGCACAAAACAAACTCTTAAAGCAACAAATTGAGGCCTTAACAAAGCAGATAGGCCAACTTCCTTAGCAATATCTCCAAGGTGGACCACAAAAAACACATTAAGCTCACCAAGTTCAACAAATTTTGAGATGTGATTTTTGTGAAGGTAACCATCAAAATGGCCACTGTTCAACACCTAGTAATGGATAACAAGAAGAAGAGGCCCATTATTTGCAGAACCAAGCCAGACCTCAACAAAACTTTCAAGGAAGCTACCAAGGCTATAAGGGTGGCTTAAGTTCAAATCATCCTTTTGGCTGGAGACCACATAATAATGCATACTATGGTTCAAATAATACTTCTTTTGCAGGTCCTTCTAACAACTCTTATGGAGGTTCTTCAAATAAGGGTCCACAACAACAATAAGCTCAACCAGACAGATTGTCCAAGATGGAAAATACTTTAAACTAGTTTATGCAGGTATCCATCTCAAACCAAAAGAACACTGATGCTTCTATGAAAAATCAAGAGGTGGACAACTGGTAAAACAAATGTCAGAGCACGAAAGTGGATCCTTCTCAGCAACCACAGAGGTCAACCCAAGAGAACAGTGTAAGGTAGTTACGATTGGGAGGGGGACAATGGTTGGTTTGAAGGATGAAAATGAGTTTAGTGAGAACAAGACAAATGAAGGAGTTGTGAAAATAAGTGATGAAAAAGTAGTTGAAAAAAATAAAAAAAATGAAGTATTAGCTAAAGAGGAAGAGAAGGAAATAAGTAAAGTGGAGAAGCAGAAATTGACAACATTTCACAAAGGCAAGGTCCAACAAAGGCAAGGTCTCTTGATAGTCTAGCCTAATCCTGATCAAGCATCGTCCGCAGATTCCTCTTGTTGGACTAAACTCGACCAGGACTGTAGTAAGACAAGCATACAACAACTAGATTATTGTACCCCGATCCCTCATGATAGTATGACAAACTAGCACTGTCCTATGAAGTTCTAAGAATTAGACCAGTTTCCACTGTTGAATGATCCTAGCAAAGCATGCATCTACGTGATCAAGGTAAAAGCATACTAGAATGAAATACTGATAGCACAAAGAACACACAAAACATCATTAGATAGATAAAAAGATATTTACATCAAGTACCTACAAGGAAGATCCAACAGAGGATTTAGCTTTCCATAACTAGGAAGTTTCCTTTACAACAAAGAGAAGAGAAAGATGAGAGATTGCATAAATACAAGTAGTGGGGATGTCTCCTCCACCTCTAAGACCTTACAATCACTCATAAACTCATCTTAAGCTCTCAGGACGACTTCCTCTTCAAGCTCTAGTCTCTGCAGATCTTCACACAACAAAATCTCTCAAACTCTCTTAAACTTGGACCTTTCTCTCTCTAGAACTCTATAGACATGTAGAAGCTTCTTGAGAAAAATGGCCAAACTCCCTTCAAAAATCTGATTTCAGGCTTAAATAGGTGGCTTTGTTCATGCTCGTGCGCTTAGCGCAATTTTGAACCGCTTAGCGCGCATTAGTGAATTTTGGCTTAGCGCGGGCTTTTCTCGCTCAACGAATGGACTAAAGCGGTGCGCTTAGCGGGATGGCCCTTCGCTCAGCGAACATGCACAACTCATCCTTCTTCCAGATTCTTCCTCACCTTCAGCCGAGGAGTGTTGCGCTCAACGGATGGCTCGCTAAGCTGACAGGTTGGCTTAGCGAGAGGGTGAAAATCAACACTCTATACAAACTCGCCTAATTAACCTAAAATTGAGAGAAAATGATTTTTAAACACACAAAATGGAAGTACTAAGTATTTATTACCTATCTTTACCCAAAAGTAGTTACAACACTACAAAATAACCATAAATTGGAGGAGTTTGATACAATTTACATAGGTTTTATACACAAAAGTTAGTCGTATTCATCGACTAACAACTCCCCCAAATTTATAGTTTTGCTTGTCCTCAAGCAAATAAAGAACATTTCGCTGGTCCCCAGGTGACAATAGCATGCAGTTATTATGTACAAAGGTGTATGCAGCAAAAGTCACTGATTGCATGACACAAGAATGAAGCAAAATGCTCTCATCAGTTGTTTTTCACAAAATATGCAGTTATTAAAAGAGAAAAATAAAATGTAACCTGTACAATTAGATGAAGTTAGGCATAAGACAAATATTAAGGAAAGTAGCTTAAACTACAGCTCACGACTACTGTTTCACTCATGCACAAGTGTTTAAGTTATTCATTAATAACAACTAGCAAGAGGTCCAATCTTTGAACTTTATCTCATGCCATAAAGTTAAAAATGTATAAACAGAATTAGAAGGACTTTCCCAGGCTCGTAGTGAGGCTTGGCTACAAAAATTCATTGGTTTTTCTAGGATTCAAAGGCTTAGATGCTAAGAGAGCACAAATCCTAGACTTATCGAAGTTATCTTTTCAATATAATTAGCTTGCTCACTAGCTTTTCACTTTCATATGGTTCTGACCTTATTATAACAACACATATTTTCTTTGATTGCTCTTTTTATTTTTTTATTTTTAACATACAACTTATTTGTTGAGTGTGCTGATGCTTTACCTTTTACTCTACATCCCAATCAACTCCACTCCCCCAAATTTAGGGTAAATTTTCCTTGAACCATATGCTCCCCTAGAATCTAAACAAGGTATCTGGAGATAATTATTTAATTCAGGGTTCAAATTTTTGACAATATCATTCAACTATAAAGGGTGCAAAGGATACAATTATCATTCAAGGTAAGCTTTTCGGTCAAAAGGCTTATATATGCACAATCATGGCCTTCATCATGTCCTCATTTATACAGTTCATTCTAAAATTCAGAGATTGATGCAAAGACTATTACTCACAGCTAGTCATTCACTCATAGTTTAAGATCACACTCTCACCGGTTTTGGTTCAAGCTTTTCTTTCTCAATCAATCTGTCTACTGACTAACAATTCTAATTGTAAGTTCACTTTATTGTTCTTTCTTTGTCTAACATGCACATTTGCTCAAACTTATGAAAAGAAACAAAAACTCCATCACAATCATGCATTCAATTCAAAATCAAATCATACACCAATTTTCACAAAAGGATAAAAGTGTTTCACTGCATAATCATCAAAATCAAGTCAAACTATTCTAAATGCTTTAGAATGAGCAAACCAATTAATCATAAACAAAACTAGCAGTGTATATAAACATAAAAGAAATACTGCACTGAAACTATATTTATAATAATAATAATAATCCAAAAAGCAAAAGCATCCTAAGGAATCAACAGTGTCAACAGTGTCTAAACTGGGGAATCAGTGAGAGTAAAAACTTCTCTAGATGAAGAATTAGAAAGATCGGCAATTCCTCCAACTGGGGAATCAGGGGGATTAGCTGTTTCTCCTGTTGGTGAATCAGGAGGGCAGTAGTTTCATCCGATGATGCATCAGAGATGATAATCAGAGATGGAGATGGGGGAACTACTTCAAGTTCAGGAGAAGGAGGTGGATTCACCACTGGAGATCGTGGCTCAGCTGGCATTGGTTCAACCCGTGCCGGTGCGGGCTTAGGAGGAGTAGCCTCATTGGGTCTCACCAATGGAAGTTGAGCTTCAGGCCAGGCTACTTGCTCAAGAAAATGCTCCATAGATATGATTGGCCTGTTGTGAGCCAACTCTCGCAGGCTGGGCATGATAATAAGTTGTCCTCTGAATAAGCTTTGTAGCATAGGGACTAAGGTTTGCGAGTGTTGGACATCTGGTCCTATGGCTGCTGACTGAGGAGCTGGGATAGATGATGAAGAGATGTCATCGGTTCTAGACCTCTTTCTTGATGCCATCTGCAACTAAAAAGAACTCAAAACTTCTTACACCAAATTTATTCAAGTTTAGAGATTGAAAAAGTAAACTGAAAAAGACATTATGCGCTTAGCAAGACCTCGTCCGCTTAGCTGGAATTCACAAAAAACACACTACCGCTTAGTGGAAGTTGCAGAAATTCAGCTTCTGCATAATTGGCTTAGCTGGCAAGTACCCGCTAAGCCTAACGTCTGTCGCAAGGATTTGTGCTAAGCTTCTCAAGGTTCACGCTTAGCAGCACCATACACTTCAGAAAATATAATAAGTATGGGATTTGCCGCAATGAAATGCGCTTAGCTCAAGTAAGCTCAGCTTAGCGCGTGACTTCCAACAAATAATTTGACTAAGTTACCTAGGCTTAGCGATTCAGCCTCGCTTAGCCACAAGCATCTCAACAAGAGGATGTGTGTTCATCCTTAAAAGATGAACTCGCTTAGCGCGGTAGGCGCACTTAGCGAGTTCTTCCAAGAACGCGTATATTCAATGAATACTGAGGAACTTTCTTAGTGCTGCATGCTTGCTTAGCGAGTTCATCGCGTTTTCCAGAAAAATGCAGAAAACACAATTCGTTTTCTTGCATTTTTCAAGCCTCTAAAAGGCATATCAAACATGCAATGTTCCCAAAATAATCTATACAGTCCATTCATATATAAAGTCATAATCTTTAACTACTTCTAAAAGAGCATTAAAACCCTAAAAATCTATAGCTAAATCTAAGGTTTTCTACCCTAAAGTTCAACAAAGTAAAAGAGAAATGGAAGTATGGAACTTACTTGTATCGTTGATGCTTTGTGATTGGAAGTAGACAATGCAAAAAGAAAGCATAGATGCAAGGTGCGCAAATTTTTGGAGAGAGAGAATGCAGAGAAAAGGTTTGCAAAATCTGGCAATTGTGAGTGTAACTGCCGTTATACTCACTTAAGCAGTTTTCGACCTTCTCGCTTAGCGGACCGTTGCGCTAAGCGAGCTAGAGAGATGTTTGGTTTCTCAATGAGGCTCACTTAGCGGATTTGCGCGCTTAGCCGACGTTTGAAATTCAAAATCAATTTTTTTTAGCACAAAGGGCTTGGCTTAGAACGCGGATAAGACCGCTTAGCGAGTTCTACAGATCAAAAAACCTGCAACTCTCGTTAAGCCGGGCTTTGGGCCGACTTAGCTAAAATGATGCATCTTGAGTACAGAGGAGCATGCACTTAGTGGAAAAGGAATCGCTTAACGCTAACACTGCCACAAGCATTTGAGCTTAGCTGCCATAAGTGGCACTTAGCTCCCTGAACCCCAATTCTGGCTGCAAGGAAATGAGCTTGGTGGCAATGAGTCGCGCTTAGCCAAAGAATACAACATGCTTAGCGGTCAGGCAGTCGCTTAGCCAAATTCAGATAGAATTGAAATTGGCTTAGCTCAGCCTTGGCCAGCTTAGTGGACCGAATCAGCCAAAGATGTAAGGGTTGAGCGCTAAGCGCTTGAGACTCGCGGCTTAGCACATGACCAAAGATGCGCTTAGCACGAGGCTTGCGCTTAGCGAAAGGACTATTTTTCAGAAAATATTTTCTGAGTTATTTTTCAGTCCCTTTCTCAAGAAATTGAAACCCTTTTATCTAACATTCAAGGATAAGCTGATATACTCCAATGTACAGATTATAAAGCAAGTTCCACATGATATAATGCATGAAAAACAAAGATAACAGAAGTTAAAATTGGGTTGCCTCCCAGGAAGCGCTTCTTTAACGTCATTAACTTGACGCTTTTTGTAACGACCCGCCTCGTCGCTACGATATCAACACTCTAATATGCAATAATTTCAATTTTTATAAAAAGAACTCCTTTAATTTTGCTTTTGAAAATAGAAGTAATTTCGTCCCAACACACATTCACTAAACCATACACGTTTACTTAGATGAATATATAAATGTATATAGGAACAACAACTTAGTACACGTCATCCACATGATGGAAAATTAAATCTGTTCATACATATAATTAAAATCCAAGTTTACATCTTTAACTCAACAAAATAAAACTTGAAAGCCAACTACGAAGGAGTTGATTACAAAACACAACTCTCTCCCAAAATAATGCCAACGTCATCACGTCGGCTCGGCGGCTCCTCACCAGAATCTTACTCCCTGCACCTTGCTGCTGTCATTCTGCTTCCACGAACACGTGATCATCACAGGTATCAACCACACGATACAAAATTGCAAGGGTGAGTTCATTATAAAAAAAACCAATACCAATTCCAAATAACCACAATTAGAAAGAAACATAGGCAAACATTATGAGCTTACACAATATTCATTATTCAACACTCACATCCAACAATTATTCATCATCCACATTCAACAATTACTCATCATCCATATTTAACAATTTCTCATCATCCATCCATGGATCCAATCAAGACTGCACAAAATTATGCGTGCACCTGACTCAACTCTCAGATGCAATGTGGTATGTACCAACAACCAAATCTCAGGAAATAGCCTAAGCGTGTCCACACGACACTCTCACTTAGGGAACCATGCAGAGTTCGTCAAGACCACCCGGTTGTGCATGTAACTGCCCCCCTCCCATAGGTGATCAGTCTGGGAGCCCAAAGGAGTTCCCTACCAGGTGACATGCCTCCTCAGTACAAATTACACTCTGTCACAGCTACTCTATTTCCTATGTCATATGAGATATGAACATGGCCAAAAGTAAGTGCCAAAGACCATGGACCAATTAAAGCACCTAAGCATCCCCTCAAAAATGCTTAGATTCTCTAACCACGCTTGTCACCCACATCTGGGCCATCCGACAAGGTTAGTGCACTCTACCCCCCATGACATACACTACATACAACGTATGAACGTGGCCCAAAGCAAGTGCCAAAGACCCTAGAAGGTCAGTGCACTTTGCCCCCCACGAGCATACAGAACATCCAACGTATGAACATGGCCCAAAGCAAGTGCCAAAGACCCTGGAAGGTCAGTGCACTTCGCCCCCCACGAACATACACAACATGCACATGCCAATGCATTTCCAACATCAATCAACATTCCATTTCCATGTCATTCTCAACATAAATATCATCTTGTCTCAATGATGTTATCAACAACAACAACAACCTCATTTCATATTCACATATTCATCAACAATAACAACAATTCATGTTGACATGGTCTTTATTAACAACGTCATCTCAAATCAATATCATCATAACTATCATTATCATCACATATCAATTAAAATCCTCAATAGCGACATCAACAACAAATCGCATTCTGCACATATATATTTCTTTCATGCCTGAGATTCACACTCACAGGTCTTCAAACAACACAAATCAAATAAAGACAAGAATATCATCCATCACAATATATATATATATATATATATATATATATATATATATATATATATATATATATATATATATATATATATACGCATCCCATTCGTCAAAACATAGTTTTTCCTGAAAAACCAACATGCATATCAATAACAATTTCATCGCATCCCATTAGTTTAAAACATCGTTTTCTATAAAAGAAAAATCAGCATGCAATAGGGATAGACAGTTATCCTCATAGCTAGGTTCCTTGACCCTAACTATGGTGCTAAAACGGTAAATTTTATAATAAACTCCCCTCACCTATTGTGAGCTACCCACGGGTTCCTCGTCACGCCACTTGGAGATTTCTTTGTCTTCTCCGCTCGTTGGTTCCATGCAATCCTCTACCATACCAAAACGAAGGAGACTTAATATGGATTTAAGAAAACAAAGCTAATAACAATGCTCTGGGTCAAACACCCACATCACTACATGAAAGGGCTGAGAGCATTTCGGGTTTTACAAAGGGACATCATTTTGAAATTTTGATCATGCCAACGTGACTGGGGTTCAGTGAAGGTCACAAAAATAACATCCATTTCATGAAAAGATAACGTTTTACAAAGTCTCTTTGCTCTAGGGTTTTTCAAAGGAAGCATAAGACATGCAATGGCGGTTCCAAAGTCAGAAAAGAAGCAAAGACAAGTTGAAACTAACAAGGAACAAGCATAGAACCATGGTTACCTCGAAGGAAAATGAAAGGTCAGATTTGGGTTTCATTCTCTATCGAAACCGCAAGCCAAGTTGGAAGATTCCGCTTCGGTTGAAGGGTTCCTCTCGGTGTGGGGTTTCAACAGAGAACAACGGCGGTTTGTGGTGGCTAATGGTGGTTGTGGGTGATGGAGAAAGTGCTTGGGACGTTGGAAATGGTTTTGGAAGAAAGAAGGAGAAGAAAATGGCGTTTTACCTAAGCTACTTGGACTACAAGGCTCAAAATGCACAAGTGAACAATGCTCTCGGGAACAGAAACTTCGTGCACACTCCAGACATCTTCTCTACGATCCCAGGCGAGCTCAGCTTGCCCAGGCGAGCCAGGTTGCTTCCTCCAGAAGCAACAGCCTTCTGGAGGAATCTTCTGGAGGGCCCAAGTGGGCCTGATTGCTATTTGCATCCCCATTTTTACTAAGTACACCCCCCTCTGCTTTTTTTTTGGTGATTCTTTTTTCGTAAAGTTACGGAAACTTACGAATTTCGTAACGATACTTGTTTTCTTTCCGTAATGTTACGGAACCTTGCGGATTACATAATCATCCCCTTTTTGACTTACGGAATGTTACGGAACCTCACTAATTATGCAACGATGCTTCCATTTGATTTCCGGTGTGTCACAGAACCTTACGGATTGTGCATCAATATTTTCTTTTGTTTTTCGGCATGTCCCGGAATTTCACAAATTGCCTAATGATGGGTGCCAAACACCTTTGATCGAGGCCGTACCCGAATCAAATAAACATGAAAATGCAGTAACTAGGAAGTGATCCTAGGTCGTTTCCCAACGAGCAGTGACAAGCCAAATGTTCATAATATGCTGGCAGTAACAGTAACGATGGGGGGGGGTTGGTTGTTTGGTAATTAAAGAGCAGAACAAATAAAATGGAATACGAAACTACTAATATTAAAAATGGGTTGTTTCCTCTGATTCAGAAGCCACTCTCTTATCCTGGGTTATGGAGAATTCGTCCCTAACAGTCAACCACTTAATCCAACCCTATTTCAATTTACTAAGCGAAAATCAACTTAGGGTTTTCAATACGTGATTAGGCACCACATACACCAGTTAGCCCTTCATCCATTAAGCATGAACGCAAGTTAGGCTCAGAGGCAATTAATCGAACACGAAGCGTGCACTGATTAATATTCACGAAATTGGGATAACTGGTGAAGGGAAAACTGCCAGGAAACCACATTACAAGCGAAACCTCAAAGAGAGTTGGGCTTCGTCCTCAAAAGGAAACAACACCAGAAAATCTAGCCTTCCATGGATTCAAACAGAAAACGCAATTGAAACATGAAGCAGAAATGTAAATGAACGGAAACGTAAATGAACAGAAACGTAAACGAACAGAAATGTAAAATGGAACAGAAACGTAAATGAGAGTAAAAGAAGAAGCAAGAACGAAATTGTAATTAGAAGCAGAAAACGTAAAATTGCATTACGAACTCAGAAGCAGCAAAATAGAAAAACGAAAAACCCTAAAACAAAGCTCTGAATAATGAATAGCATAACAGAATAGAATGCCCTGCATGAATCCCAAGGCAGCTATTTAAAAAGAGTCACTCAAAGTCACTGGGCCCTATTACAATACTCTGGCCCAAAACGAAATAAACACTGAACAACATAAAATAAAATTGCGAAATTTCCTAATTAGAAATTAACTAAGGTAAGCGCTGCTTTATTTGCCCTCTTCAAGTCCACAACCAAAATCCGGATTAAGCCCAATGTTTCATTAATTCCTGAAATTAGATTAAAAACATCAAATTAGCTAAATGAGCCCAAATTATAAAACTGCCTAATTAATTGACAATTAAGACCAATCAATAATTAAAATGGTGCAAAAAGGGTTTAGAAAATAGAAGAAAATGATGGCACATCAACCTTACAAGGACCAAACAAAGGTCGCATTTCATCAAGCAAAGGTCCCCGGACGAAATTAGGGTATGACAATAGGTTTTCAGCCCCAAAGCTTACAAATCTATTTTAAATCCAATCCCATAAATAAAATAAAATCTAGATAAGATAAGATCTAGATGAAATAATATCTAGATGAGATCAAATCTAAATAATATCTAGATAAGATAAAGTCTAGATAAGATAAAATTTGGTAGAATAAAATAGTCTGCCCTCTTCAAGTCCAAGCCCAATTATGGATTCAAGCCCAATGCTTCATTAATTCCTGAAATTGGATTAAAAACATCAAATTAGCTGAATGAGCCCAAATAATAAAACTGCCTAATTAATTTGACAATTAAGACTAATCAGTAATTAAAATGGTGCAAAAAGGGTTAAGAAATAGGAGAAAATAATGGCACATCAAAACCCCCCATACTTAGCCTTTTGCACTCCTGGGCAAAATGAAACAAAGAACAAAATCCAAGGATATCAAAGAGAGACAAACAAAAACATTTACATATTTCACAATGAACATCAAGGAATGAAAGGAATGGGTAACATCTAACATGAAGAGATCCAAAGAGTCAAGATATTCGTGAAAATCATCCAAGCAACCCAATCATGGCAAAATAGTTAATCAGCTCAAGAATGAAAAGTGATAAAGCCTCACAAGATATACATTCTATCCCTCAAGTGTCTAGGCTACTATTTACCCTCAAAGCACCCATGAAAACCAACACCACATAAACTTGGCAAGATTCTAAAATTGACAATCAACCCATAAACACAAGCACTTGAGGATCAAAAGGTCTTTTAAGGTTGTAATCGACCAAGGACAAGGTAGGGAAAAATATGGAATAAGTAGCTAAATCCCAAAGGAATAGAGGAGCAATGGGGAATAAGTGCATATTAAGAAAAAAAATAAGAAAACCTAAAGATAAAATTTTAAACGCAAAGAGTAGAGCCAAGAGTCTCGTCATTCTTTTTCCATTTAAGATCTTATTCACTCAACTTTATTGCTTTTCTTTTTCTTTTTTTCGAATTGATTCAACTAAATTTGGTTTTGTTTTGTTTTTTTTTTTGCACTGTAGCCTTTGAGAAACAACATCTTATTCAACATGTCCAACATTTAACCAATATACAATGTACATCAAGTATGGCCCAAAATACATCATGAAGCATAGCCAACGAAATATGTTATCCAACAAAACCCCCCACACTTATTCCCAAAACAATTCCAAAGCTCCAAAATTCCTTAAGGTTAAGGTGAGATCATGGTTTTTCACTTAAGTCTTGTAATGAGCTTCAAAACAAAGAAAGGGAAACATAGGCTCAAAGGGCTATCAAAGGGATTAATTCAAGGTAAGTCCATTTGGCTAGAGGCTTATAAGAACAAAATTGCCTAAATCATTTCTAAATATGCATGTGAATTAGAAAGCATCAACAAGAATCAAGCCAAGACTATTGTGCAAGCAATCAATGGGGAAAAACACTCCAAATGATTATGATGATGGCTCAAATTCTCACAAAGGTAAACTTATCACTTCCAAATTGAGCTTTCAAAACTATCATGACATGTAGAGGAAAAACAAGGATTTCAAATCACAAAATGTCAAGAGACTTTTATTTTCAAAACAATTACCCATTACTTGAACATAACCTATAATTCAAAGAAAAACATGCAATGTCGTATATGCAAACAGAATTGACCTAAAATATTAAACTAGAAACCCAACAAAACTAACAAAATTAACAAAACCAACAAAACTAGCAAAACCAAAGAACACTCCCCCCATACTTAAACAACACATTGTCCTCAATGTAGCACAATTAAAAGATTAAAAGCAATTAAACCATCAAATAGAATCGGACAAATATAATAAAAGAAAAGAAGGAGATTGGAAAAGAAAAACTCCCTAAGTCATGGTGGAGGAAGAGTAGGGTGGAGTAAGGAAGTCTCTTCCACCACTACGTCCACTAAAGAAGGGTTTGTGAGGAGTGGCTTAAGTCGGTGTCCATTGACCTTGAAGCTCTTGTTTGTGGAGTCGCTTTTGAGCTCAACTGTACCATAAGGAAAAACATTAGTAACAACAAAAGGACCAATCCACTTAGACCTCAACTTACCACTCATGAGTCCAAGCCTAGAATTATACAAGTAGGGGTCATCCCAAATAAAATGGTTAGCATCACTTTTAATTTTATCTTTTTGAGCTTTAGATGCTAAGGGAGGAAAAACAGAAGCAACTAAATAATTGACAATGTTAGCAAGCCAGGGAGTAGAAAGAGAATCAGAAATACTATATAGTATATACAAATGATCATCCGGGAAATCATCCCAAATGGGTGAATCCTCATCAGATACGCGTTTGATCCGACTCAAATGATCAACAACTAAATTTTGTGCTCCGCTCTTATCACGGATCTCCAAGTCAAACTCTTGGACCTAGAGCATCCATCAGATCAATCTAGGCTTTGAATCAGCCTTCTTCAACAAGTACTTTAGAGCTGCATGGTCAATATAAATAATAATACGAGTACCAAGCAAATAAGAACAAAATTTTTCAAGAGCAAAAACTATGGCTAGTAGCTCTTTCTCAGTAGTAGTATAATTTGCTTGGGCAGCATCTAAAGTCCTAGAAGCATAATATATCACCTTAGGCAATTTATCAATTTTCTGAGCAAGGACAGCCCCCAATGCATAATTTGATGCATCACACATAAACTCAAAAGGGGTTATCCAGTCGGGTGCTTGGATGATGGGGGTGGTAGTTAGTGCTTTTTTGAGGCAATCAAAAGCCTCTTTGCATTTATCATTAAAGTCAAACTCCACCTCCTTTTGCAACAAGTTGGATAGTGGAAGGGCAACTTTGCTAAAATCTCTTATAAAAAGCCTATAGAATCCTACATGACCAAGAAATTTTTGCAGGATCTACTTCAATGCCCTTATTGGAAATAATGTGGCCTAAAACTATACCTTGCTCAACCATAAAATGACATTTTTCAAAATTTAGAACAAGGTTAGTTTCAGTGCATCTATTCAAAACCTTTTCCAGACTATCCAAACAAATATCAAAAGAGGATCCATATACAATGAAATCATCCATAAACACCTCTATGCAATTTTCTAAAAAATCGCTGAAAATACTGATCATGCATCGCTGGAAGGTACCAGGGGCATTGCACAGGCCGAAAGGCATCCTCCTATAGGAAAAAGTGTCGAAGGGGCAGGTGAATATGGTCTTTTCCTGATCCTCAGGAGCAATAGTGATTTGCATATAACCAGAAAAACCATCAAGGAAACAGTAGTGAGATTTACCTGCTAGGCGTTCAAGCATCTGGTCAATGAATGGCAGGAGAAAATGGTCCTTTTTGGTAACCTGGTTCGGCCTCCTATTGTCGATGTAGACTCTCCAACTGTTCTGCACCCGAGTAGGAATCAACTCCTCCTTCTCATTTTTGATCACGGTGAGGCTGATTTTCTTCGGGACTACCTGGACGGGACTCACCCATTGGCTGTCGGAGATAGGATAAATGATTCCAGCTTGCAAAAGCTTGGTTACCTTCTTCTTCACTACATCAAGAATCACCAGGTTGAGTCTTCTCTGTGACTGTCTTACTGGTTTAGCCCCATCTTCTAAATTTATTCGGTGCATACACGTGGATGGGCTAATTCCAGGAATGTCTGCCAGGGTCCAGCCTATAGCCTTCTTATGCTTCTTGAGAATAGATAGTAGCTTCTCATCTTGCTCATCAGCAAGGGAGGCAGATATAATTATTGGAAAACTTTTGCTATCATCCAAGTAAGAATATTTGAAATTTGATGGCAAAGGCTTCAATTCTGGTGTGGGCGGCTAGATAGTGGTAGAAAGAGATGGTTTCTCAGCCTGTACCTCATAAAGAAAGTCAGAGGTATGTGTACTTCCTGAAACATGGTTATTTCTATCTGACTCTAGAAAATCAATCTCAAGAGGTAAAACATCACCAGACATGTAATCAATATCACATTCAGCTTCACTCTCAGCATCAAATTCAGACATATGATCAAGTACAAATTCAGATTCAATGCATGAAGAGTGACAGACATGCAGATTAGATTGAAGATCAGTTATGTATTCATCAACAATATGGTCAATTATTTCAGCATGAAATACAGAAAGATCTTAAGATGGGTGATTCATAGCATCAAGAATATTAAAATGAATAGTTATTTCACCAAACTCCATAGATAGTGTGCCTGCATATACATCTATCTTAGTTCTAACAGTTTTCATAAAAGGTCTGTCTAGAATGATGGGAACTGATCCTTGAGAAAATCCTTCCTCCATATTCAAAATATAAAAATCATTAGGGAAAATCAGTTCACCAACTCTAACTAAGACATCCTCTATGAAACCAGCAAGATAGGCAACACTTCTATTAGCTAAATGAATCACCACATCAGTTGACTACAAAGGACCAAGAGATAGAGAATTAAAAATAGATAGAGGCATAACACTAACAGAAGCTCCTAAATCTAGCATGACATTTTCAAACTTATTGTTCCCTATAATACAAGGTATGCTGAATGTACTTGGATCTTTACATTTTTCAGGGATTTGGGGAACAGATTTACCAATCAATGTAGAGACATATCTGCCCATACTAATTCTTCCACTTCCTTTAAGCTTCCGCTTATTAGTGCACAGCTCCTTCAAGAATTTAGCATATCTTGGAATTTGCTTTATTGCATCCAGCAGAGGTATGTTTACCTCTACTTTTCTAAATGTTTCCAATATCTCCTTCTCTGCCTCTTCCATTTTTTTGTTGGAAATTGCTCTTGGAGGGAATGAAAGAGGGATATGCTGCTTCTGTAAATCAGAATTACCAGTGGAAGATTCACCTGCATAGAAATTGTTAGGTAACTTACTCTTTTAATTTTTGTCATCATCTTTTTCTGGAGTAGAGTGAAGTTGGGCAGGTTCATTTGCGGATGAGGAAGATGTTGCTGGTTGAGGTCCTTGACATTGCTTTCCTGACCTCAATGTAATGGCACTCACATTTTTGGGATTCTGGACAGATTGAGAAGGTAATTTGTCAGAATTCTGGGACTGTTGTTGATTTAACTGTATAGCCAACTGTCCCATCTTATTAGTTAAGCTCTGAATGGAGGCTCTGGTCTCTTGTTGAAAATGCATGCTTTGCATAGTCATTTGCCTCACAAGTTCTTCAAGGGAAGGTTGCGGAGGAGCCTCAACTATTTGTTGTTTTTGGGGCTGTTGCTGTTGCTGCTGTTGTTGTTGTTGCTACTGGATTGGTCTATTGCTTGAAAGGTCATAATTATTCTGCTGTTGTTGGTTTTGTTGCTAAGGGAGTCTATTATAAATGTTTGCAGCATATGCTTCAGGTTGCTCATTGCCTCTAGATTGTTGCAAAGAAGGACAAAGATCTGTATGGTGATCTGCAGAAGAGCATAAACCACAAAGTCTGGCGACAGGTGCAGATTTTTGGTTCATGGCCAGTTGGGTTACCAGGCTAACCAAGGCATCTAGTTTACCTTCAAGCTTCTTAGTCTCAACTGATGAAGATGAATTCGTGGCTACTTCATGCACTCCTTTAATGACAATAGCATCACTTCTGGCACTAAATTACTGGTAGTTTGAAGCCATCTTCTCAATTAAATTTCTGGCTTCAGCAGGAGTCATGTCTCCAAGGGCTCCACCACTGGCAGCATCTATCATACTTCTCTCCATGTTACTGAGTCCTTCATTAAAATATTGGAGAAGAGGCTGCTCAGAAATCTGGCGGTGAGGACAACTGGCACATAGTTTCTTAAATATCTCCCAGTATTCATATAAGCTCTCTCCACTGAGTTGCCTAATTCCTGAAATATCATTTTTGATGGCCGTGGTCCTGGAAGCAGGGAAATTTTTTTTCTAAGAATACTTTCTTGAGGTCATCCCAGCTCATGATGGACCTTGGAGCAAGGTAATATAGCCAGTCCTTTGCCATTCCCTCCAAAGAATGAGGAAAAGTCTTCAGAAATATGTGATCCTCCTGGACATCTAGGGGTTTCATGGTGGAGCAGACAATATGGAATTCTTTCAGATGTTTGTGTGGGTCTTCACCTGCAAGGCCATGAAACTTTGGAAGCAAATTGATCAGTCTAGTTTTAAGAACATATGGCACATCCTCATCAGGGTATTGGATGCACAAGCTTTCGTAGGTGAAATCAGGTGCAGCCATTTCCCTTAGAGTCCTCTCACGGGGTGGAGGTTGGGTCATGTTCTCAAAATGCTCAAAATCAGAATGTTCAAAATTATAATGCTCAAAATCAGGATGCTCAAAATTACCAACCACAAAATGCTCAGTCTCACCAATAATAGAATGCTCAGGATGCTCAAAAGGTACAAAATGATGCCTAACTAATCTATGAAATGTGCTATCTATCTCAGGATCAAAGGGTTGTAAGTCAGATGGATTGCCTCCAGTGTAGTGTAGGTTTGAACTACAGCTATCCTCAAATGATATCCAAATGACTTGAAATTTTGTGAGCAACACCCTAAAATCATGAAAAGATGGCACAAAAATTTTCAGGCAAAAATTTAAACTCTAACTATGGAAACTACCTAAGGAAAGTTTAGAAAAATAAAACAATAAAACTTGAAAAAAAAACTAGTAAACAGGCGATTTTGGCTAGCTAGAGACCTCAGCCGGCCTTTTGCCGGTTTCTGTAGCATGGGAAATTTTTTGCTACCCCAAATACATATATAATAATAGTCATTCTGATACTCGGAGCAAAAGTTATGGTCGTTTGAAGTTTTAGTAAACACAAGTTCTCAATTTTTTTTGAATCTCTCAAATCTGGCCACAACAAGTGTTCCTGGTATTTTTCACACAAAATAGGAGTCAAAAGAACCTACCACACCAAAATTCAGCCAAAAATAACAATCCTAACTATCAAAACAAAAATCGCCAATTAAATTGTCAGCAGCAGTCACTAATACTAATTCAGTTGCTAAGGGATTTGCATTACTACTCTGTTTTCCAGATCAACAAAAGTGGTCGCTAAATCCGTCGCAAAGCACTATTCACAGCAAAACACAAAAACTGAAGCAGGGGAAGCGCTGAACAGAAAAAATAAAACAAAACACCACACTAAACAAAATAACAAGACACTAACACGACACTAACACAACACACGAAAGCATGAAACAACTAAACATAAAACATGAATCACTAGCTACTATGAACCTTTGGACACTGCTCCCTGGCAACGGTGCCAAAATTGATCGAGGCCGTACCCGAATCAAATAAACATTAAAATGCAGTAACTAGGAAGTGATCCTAGGTCGTTTCCCAATGGGCAATGATAAACCAAATGTTCATAACAGATAGTAGGAAAATAGTAACGAATTGGGAGGGGGGGTTGTTTGCTTTTGTAAATTAAACAGTGAATAGATGTGAATTAGAAAATATCAAAATTAAAACACGTTGCTTCCCCTTGATTCACTAGCAAGTCTCTTATCCTAGGTCACGAAAGTTTATCCTTTCTCAGTTCAACCACTTAATCCAACCCTAAATTAAATTACTAAGCGAAATTTAACATAAGGCATTCATTATGTGATTAAGCAACACATACACCAATTAATCATAAACGATCATTAAGCATGAACGGTCATTAAGCGCAGAGACAATTAATCAAGCACTAAGCATGCATGAATTAATAGCAACGAATATAGAGTAATTAGTAAAGAGGAAAAACTGATCAGAATTTAATAATAATAATTGAACCTCAAAGAGAACTGTGCTTGATCCTCAAGAGAAAATAATGTTGGAGACTTAGCCTTCCATTAATCAATAGAGAACGAAATTATAGATTGAAGAAGGAAATTTTATTGCTAAAACGAAAAGTGACTAAAACGAAAAAGAGAGTAGCACTCTAAAACTAAAACGAAAAAGAGAGAGAGGAGAGGAGAGAGAAAAGAGAGCATAAACTAGAACCTTGGTGCTGTTATATAGTTTTTCAGCCCCAAAGCTTACAAATCTGTTTTAATTCCAAGCCTATAAATAAAATAAAATCTAGATAAGATAAGATCTAGATGAAATAATATCTAGATGAGATCAAGTCTAAATAATATCTAGATAAGATAAAGTCTAGATAAGATAAAATTTGGTAGAATAAAATAGTTTGCCCCCTTCAAGTCCAAGCCCAATTCTGGATTCAAGCCCAATGCTTCATTAATTTCTGAAATTAGATTAAAAACATCAAATTAGCTTAATGAGCCCAAATAATAAAACTGCCTAATTAATTTAACAATTAAGACTAATCAGTAATTAAAATGGTGCAAAAAGGGTTAAGAAATAGGTGAAAATAATGGCACATCAATGAATCAGAAAAATGAGTTTCTTCCTCAAGAATGGATGCAACTGTTCTATCTTGCAGAAGTTTCCTTCTCCTCTCAGCTCTGTTCCTTTTCAATGTAGCTTCAATTTCTAAGTCTAGAGGAACTAAATTGCCTGTGGGAGATCTATGCATATAAAACACTAACAGAAACAATGGTTATCCAATTCAATTATAGAAGACAAATATGGATCGAGAACAAATATTCATAGATAATCAAAGAATAACGAATAAAGAATATGCACCTAAAAACGAACTAACTTTCAAGATAAAAAAAAGTTCCCCGGCAACGACGCCAAAAACTTGTTCGGTCGCGGCAAGTGCACCGGATCACGCAAGTAGTATAAAATGGTAAGAACCGAGTATCGAACTCTCGGGGAACTTGTGTACTTGGTAAAGCTATGTCAGTGAATAGGTGTCTAGTATAAAAAGTGATGTGTTTACTATGAACATGTGTGTAAACTAACTATGAAAAAGGAAAATCACGTGAGTAATGATGCGTAAAGACAAGTAGGTAACACATTGGTCTTCCTAATAGGTGCCTGATGTTAAAAGGATATTCTCTACTTAACAATGCTCATGTGTTCTATCGTGTCTCCTGAAATGCTAAACCCCGATTCCTCATGATAGTCTAACCTAATCCTAATCAAGCATCGTCCGCAGATTCCTCTTGTTGGACTAAACTCGGCTAGGACCGCATTAAGACAAACATACAACAACTAGATTATCGTACCCCGATCCCTTGTGATAGTACGACAAACTAGCCCTATCCTATCAAGTTCTAAGAATCAGACCAGTTTCCACTGTTGAATGATGCTAACAAAGCATGCATCTACATGATCAAGGTAAAAGCATACTAGAATGAAATACTGATAGCAAAGAGAACACACAAAACATCATTAGATAGATAAAAAGATATTTACATCAAGTACCTACAAGGAAGATCCAACAGAGGATTTAGCTTTCCATAACTGGGAAGCTTCCTTTACAACAAAGAGAAGAGAAAGATGAAAGATTGCAGAAATACAAGTAGTGGGAATGTCTCCTCCACCTCTAAGACCTCACAATCACTCACAAACTCATCTCAAGCTCTCAGAACGACTTCCTCTTCAAGCTCTGGTATCTGCAGATCTTCACACAACAAAATCTCTCAAACTCTCTTGAACTTTGTCCTTTCTCTCTCTTGAACTCTCTAGACATGCAGAAGCTTCTTGAGAAAAATGGCCAAAATCCCTTCAAAAATCTGATTTCAGGCTTAAATAGGTGGCTTTGTTCGTGCTCGTGCGCTTAGCACAATTCTGAACCGCTTAGCGCGCATTAGTGAATTTCGGCTTAGCGTGGGCTTTTCTTGCTAACCGGATGGACTAAAGCGATGTGCCTAGTGGGATGGCCCTTCGCTCAGCAAACATGCACAACTCATCCTTCTTCCAGATTCTTCCTCGCGCTTAGCCGAGGAGTGTTGCACTCAACGGATGGCTCGCTAAGCCGACAGGTTGGCTTAGCGAGAGGGTGAAAATCAACACTATACAAACTCGCCTAATTAACCTGAAATTGAGAGAAAATGATTATTAAACACACAAAATCGAAGTACTAAGTATTTGTTACCTATCTTTACCCAAAAGTAGTTGCAACACTACAAAATAACTATAAATTGGAGGAGTTTGATACAATTTACACAGGTTTTATACACAAAAGTTAGTCGTATTCATCGACTAACAAGGAGCAATTGGATGGACCTTATCATACCTCACAGGTATCAGTCCTTCTTATTCAATGCATAGAATTTTATTGGCAGAGGATTATAAACCCGTAGCTTAGCTACAAAGACGCCTCAATCCAACAATGAAAGAAGTGGTAAGAAAAGAGGTAGTGAAGCTATTAGAGGCTGGAATGATATATCCTATTTCTAATAGCCAGTGGGTAAGTCCAGTATGAGTAGTTCCTAAAAAAAGGTGGTATGACTGTTATAAAAAATAAAAAAATGAGCTAATACCAACTCATACTGGTATAGGTTGGAGAATGTGTATTGATTACGGGAAGCTCCACAAAGCCACCAGAAATGATCATTTTCCATTACCATTTATGGATCAGATGCTGGAGAGACAAGCAGGGCAACAATATTATTGCTTTCTTGATGGGTATTCAGGATATAATCAAATCACTGTTAATCCTAAAGATCAAGAAAAGACAGCCTTTACCTGCCGTTGCAGTGTTTTTGGTTACAAATAGATGCCCTTCGATCTGTGTAACGCTCCTATAATATTCCAATGGTGCATGCTTTCTATTTTTTTAATGTCATAGAAAAAAGTATTGAAGTATTTATGGACGAATTTTCTATTTTTGGCACTTCTTTTGATAAATGTTTGTCTAATCTTGACACTGTATTGAAGCGGTGTGTTGAAACAAACTTGGTACTCAACTGGGAGAAATGCCACTTTATGGTGACTAAAGGCATTGTGCTAGGTTATAAAATCTCGGTGCATGGTATTGAGGTTGACAAAGCTAAGGTGGAAGTCATTGAAAAATAGCCACCAGTAGCTGTGGATGTATATATACAGGTTTTGATGATGCCAAAGTATTTACTTGAAGAGCTCAAATTGGTTCAAGGATAAAACAAGATCAAGAAAAGATAAGGCCTTAGCCAATGTGTCAAAAGAATCTCATATTGATTGCTATCAGTTTTTGGCCTCAAATTTTGTTTTAAAATGTTTTTATCAAAAGTTGATCAGTTCAAAATAAAATATTTTTGAACTGGTAATCGATTACCAGAGACAGAATGCACATGGTTTTTCGAAAGTTTGAAATTTTGAATTTGAATTTTAAATTGTGTAATCGATTACCAGCGAAGAGATTTCATAAAAGTTTTTGAAAAGACATGACTCTTCAGAAATATAGTTGTGTAATCAATTACCAGAATCCTGTAATCGATTACTAGTGGAGAAGTTTAAAAAAATATTTTTGAAAAGACACATCTATTCAAGTTGTTTTGAATAGAAACAACAGGGCCTATATATATGTGTCTTTACTTCGAAAAATACTCAGAGATTTTAAAAAAGAGAACTTAATTCTCAAAATTCTCTCAAATTAACTATTGGCCAAACATTTGTAAATCTATTAAGAATTCTTCTAGGATCTTCAATTTGTATCATCTACTCTAAAGGAGAGAAATCTTTCTGTATATTTCATAACTCAGTTGTAATCAAGAGACTGTTCGTCTCTTGGCTTGTGAGGATCTTGAACACAAGGGTGAGGGATCCCAAGGTGTGTTCAAAGGTTGTAAAGAATTTACAAAGATAGTGGAAAATCTCAAGTGGGTTGCTTGAGGATT
Source organism: Glycine soja (assembly GCF_004193775.1). NCBI lineage: Eukaryota > Viridiplantae > Streptophyta > Magnoliopsida > Fabales > Fabaceae > Glycine > Glycine soja. The sequence goes on from NC_041019.1 coordinate 32,698,138, forward strand.
GGACGTAGGCATGAGAAGTGGTCGAACCAGTATAAATCAAGTTTGCAATTCTCTCTTCCCTTATCTCATTTATTTTATTGCAACTGATTTTATTTTGCATGTTTAAATCATTGATTAATTTAATTGCTACTTCTTCTTCTGCATTCTAAATTGATCATATATCATTTAAAAAGGAGATTAAAATTTGTTAGTCGGAGAATTTTTAAAACTTAATTCACCCTCCCTCTTAAGTTATTGAGGCCACTTGTCCAACAACAACAAATGTCAAAGGCATAAGAAGTTTTCTAGGACATGCCGGATTCTACAAGCATTTTATCAAAGATTTTTCTAAAATTTCCTGTCGCAACCTACCCTTTGGCGGGAGGGCGGAAAGGCCAAAATCATAGGCCAAAGTGTTTGTCTCCAAGGGAGAAAACGAGCGGAGTTGCCACCAACATTTATTCGAGGAAAATGTTAGAAAAACCAAAAAAGACAAAGGTCTGTGAATTTTGAAAATGAGGGTTCGGGAGTTGTTTATGCACGGGGAAGGTATAAGCACCCCACATGTAACACCCTGAAATATTACTATTTATAAATTGATGTTTAATTGTATTTATTGTGTTATTTAACTATATGGTTGACTTGAATGAGTGGAGGTATGACTTGAATTAGTCATGTGTGAATTTCTTGATGTGGATGTTGAGTTATGTGGGGTTTTCTTGAGATAAGTTGAAATTATGAGATTTTAAATTTTACCGTTGGATCGTCTTCAAATTTTGTCTGGATCTTCCTAAGACATTTCTCCACAGTCTGACTGTTGGGATTTTAAAAATAACAACTTTTGATGTCTCACTAAGCGCGAAAGGCACGCTAAGCGCAATTCCAACCCGAAAGGGAATTGTGCTGAGCGAGCCATAGTGCAGAGGAAGTTGCGCTGAGCGAGAAAAGTGGACTCCCACTTAGTGAGATGAGCTCGCTAAGCGAGATTTACAGATTATAAATACATTCCTCAGCGTGAAAAACATGATTTTTCACTCTCCTCTTCTCCAAAACGCCACCCAAACCCTAACACCTCCTTCTCCACCACCCACGACCACTGGTGGCCACCATGAGCCGCCGTTGCTTGCCGTCGAACCCCCAAACCAAGAGGAATATCTTAATTGGAGCGAAATTGTAACACCCTGATATATATATATCTATATATTATTAGTAATTATGTTTGATGTTTGATTATTTGTTGCGTTATTTTCATCCGTAATTATTTTTAAGGAGGTTAATTTAGTTAATAGAGGGGTGTGGATAGATAAGGATCTAGCTTCTCAAAGAAGTCTCTTGAGAAATCTTCTCAAAGAAGCCACGAGGAAGCTTCTGGAAGAAGCCTCTTAATGAAGCTTCTGGAGGAAGCCTCTTAATGAAGCTTCTAGAGAAAGCTACATGAAGCTGCCTCGGTAAAAACGCTGCCCAACCTTCTTCAACCGTTGGATCTTCTCGAAATTTGGTCTGCAACTTCACAAGACACTTGTCCATGATCTGACCGTTGGGATCTTTGAGAAGATGTATGGAGTGTGCTAGAAGCCTCTTAATGAAGCTTCTGGAGGAAGCCTCTTAATGAAGCTTCTAGAGAAAACTACATGCAGCTGCCTCGGTAAAAACGCTGCCCAGCCTTCGTTAACCGTTGGATATTCTCGAAATTTGGTTTGCAACTTCACAAGACACTTGTCCATGATCTGACCGTTGGGATCTTTGATAAGATGTCTGGAGTCTGCTAGAAGCTTCCGTTCCCGAGAGCATCTCTTATTTAAGCATTTCAGCCTTTGCTTTCGTGTAGCTTAGAAAAAATGTCATTTCTTCTTCTTTCTTTCTTCCAAAGCCATTTCTAAAGTTTCAAGAAATTTATCCATCACCCACAGCCACCATTAGCCACCACAACCATCATTGTTCTCCATTGAAAACCCACACCGAGAGGAACCCTTCAACCAAAGCGGAATCTTCCAACTTGGCTTGTGGTTTCAGTAGAGAATGAAAACCCTAATCTGACCTTTCGTTTTCTTTCGAGGTAACCATGGTTCTATGCTTGTTTCTTGTTAGTTTCATCTTGTCTTTGCATCTTTTCTGCCTTTGGAACCGCCATTGCATGTTCCTTTGAAAAACCTTAGAGAAAGAGACTTTGTAAACATTATCCTTTCATGAAATGCATGTTATTTTCGTAACCTACACTGAACCCCGGTCACATTGGCGTGGTCGGAATTTTCAAATGACGTTCTTTGGTAAAACCCAAAATGCTCTCAGCTCTTTCATGTAGTGATGAGGGTGTTTGACCCAGAGCACTGTTACTAGCTTTGTTTTCTGAAATCCATACTAAGTCTCCTTCGTTTTGGCACGGTAGAGGCTTGTGTGGAATCGACGAGCAAGGACAAAAAGGAATCTTCAAGTGACGCGACAAGGAATCCGCGGGGTAGCACACGATAGGTAAGGGGAGTTTATTATAAAATTTACCGTTTTAACACCATAGTTAGGGTCAGGGAACCTAGCTATGAGGATATCTGCCTGTCCCTATTGCATGCTGATTTTTCTTCAAAGAAAATTATGTTTTAACTAATGGGATGTGATATATATATATATATATATATATATATATATATATATATATATATATATATATATATATATATATATATATATATATATATATGTATTGTGATGAATGATATTGTTTTGGTTGTTTGAAATGTGTTGTTTGAAGACTGTGCGTGTGAAAATGATATTGTTTTGTTTGTTTGAATTGTTGTTGATGTTTCTATTGAGGATTTTAATTGATATGTGATGATAATGATAATTATGATGATATTGATTTGAGATGACGTTGTTAATAAAGACCATGTCTACATGAATTGTTATTATTGATGAATATGTGAATATGAAATAAGGTTGTTGTTGTTGTTGTTGATAACGTCATTGAGATGAAATGATATTTATGTTGTGAATGACATGGAAATACGATTTGTTGATTGATGTTGGAAATGCATTGGCATGTGCATGTTGTGTATGTTCGTGGGGGGCACTGTGCACTGACCTTTCAGGGTCTTTGGCACTAGCTTTTGGCCACGTTCATATGTTGGATGTTGTGTATGATCGTGGGGGGCACTGTGCACTGACCTTCCAGGGTCTTTGGCACTAGCTTTTGGCCACGATCATACGTCGTATGAAGTGTATGTCATGGGGGGGTAGAGTGCACTGACCTTGTCGGATGGCCCAGACGTGGGTAACTAGCGTGGTTAGAGAATCTAAGCATTTCTGAGGGGATGTTTAGGCGCTTTAATTGGTCCATGGTCTTTGGCACTTACTTTTGGCCGTAATCATAGCTCATACGACACAGGAAATAGAGTAACTATGGCCAAGTGTACTTTGTACTAGGGGGCTTGTCACCTGGTAGGGAACACCTTTGGGCTCCCAGGCTGATCACCTATGGGAGGGGGGCTGTTACGTGCACAACCAGGTGGTCTCGATAAACTCAGCACAGTTCCCTAAGTGAGAGTGTCGTGTGGACACGCTTAGGCTATTTCCTGAGGTTTGGTTGTTGTTGGTACGTACCACATTGCATCTGAGTGTTGAGTCAGGTGCATGCATCATTCTGTGCAGTCTTGATTGGGTCCATGGATGGATGATGAGTAATTGTTGGATGTGAATGATGAATATTTGTTGGATATGAGTGTTGAATAATGATTGTTGCGTATGCTTATCATGTTTGCCTATGTTCCTTGCTAATTGTGGTTATTTGGAATTGGTATTGGTTCTTTTATAATAAACTCACCCTTGCAATTTTGTATCGTGTGGTTAATACCTGTGATGATCACGAACCTTGTTCGTGGGAGTAGAATGACAGTGGCAGGATGTAGGGAGTAAGATTCTGGTGAGGAGCCGTCGAGCCGACGTGATGATGTTGGCGTTATTTTGGGAGAGAGTTGTGTTTTGTAATCAACTCCTCCGTAGTTGGTTTTTAAGTTTTATTTTGTTGAGTTAAAGATGTAAAACTGGAATTTTAATTTTATATATATATATATATATATATATATATATATATATATATATATATGAACATATTTAATTTTCGTTATGTGTATGACATGTACCGAATTATTGTTTCTATGTAATTATGCATATTCACTTAAGTAATGGCGTGTTGTTGGATGAATTTATGTTGTAACAAAATCACTTCTATTTTCATAAGCAAAAATTAAGGGAGTTCTTTTTATAAAAAAAAATTGAAATTATCGAATATTAGAGTTTGGATACTGTAGCGACGAGGCGAGTCATTACAGAAATCATCAGAATCCTCCTCAAGGATTCAGAGGAGAAAATTCCCCCAATCCTCAATTTCGAAGCTTCTCTGAGGTAATCTTGATTTCTAAGCCTTTCTCCTAGTTAGTTTGAGTTCCTCTTAGTGTCTCTTATGTGTTGGGTACTGTAATAGGGTGTTTTTACAGTTCCTTTGAAAAACCCTTGAAAATGAGACATTGTAAAAGTTATCTTTTTATAGCATTGATGTTATTTTCGTGACCTTCACTGAACCCCGGTCACATTGGCGTGAGTAGAATTTCTAAATGATGTCTCCTTTTAGTAGAATTCGAAACACCCCTCAGCGCTTTATGTTTTGACAGGGGTATTTGACTTCGAATGTTGTCATTAACCTTGTTTCTAAAATCTATATTAAATTTCCTTCAATTTGGCATATAGAACCTTGCATCTGAACTGACGAGCATGAACGAGGGAGACCTTTGAGCGATGCAAAGAGGAACTGAAGGAGAGCTTGCAATAGGTATGAGGAGTTTATTATAGTTTATAGTTTTTAATACCATAGTTGGGGTCAGGGAACCTAACTATGGGGATGTATGCCTATCCATGTTGCATGCTGGTTTTCAAGAAAATAATGTTTTTGACTAATGGGATGTGATATATCCATTATTGATGAATAACATTATTGTTTATTAGACTTGTGTGGTCTGAAGACCTGAGGAGTGTGAATCTCAAGCATGAACAATAGATGTATGTATATGCAGAATGTGACTTATTGTTGATGTTTCTATTGATGACATTAATTGCTATGAGATGAGATTGATGTTTAGGATGATATTGATATGAGATGATGTTGTTATTGATGATTATGTCAATATGAGTTGATGTCGTTATTGACGATTATGTTAATATGAGATGATGTTATTGTTGTTGATAATGTCATTGAGATGAGATGATGTTGATGTTGAGAGTGATATTGAGATGAAATGTTGATGATGTTGAAAATACATTGTGATGATGTATTTTGTGTAGTGCATTGACCTTGTTGGATGTCCCTGGTGGGGGAAATAGAGTGGTTAAAGAGTTTTAAGCATCTCTGGAGGGGGATGGCTCAGAATCTTTAATTATCAACGGTCAATGCATTAATGGTGCTCATGTTTCATACGTTGTATGATGTGTATGTATATGGGGAGTGCAATGACCTTGTTGGATGTCCCTGGTGGGGGAAATAGAGTGGTTAAAGATATCTAAGCATCTCTAGAGGGGGATGGCTTAGAATCTTTAATTATCCACGATCAGTGCATTGATGGTGTCCATGTTTCATACGTTGTATGTTGTGTATGTACATGGGGGGTGCAGTGACCTTGTTGGATGTCCCTGGTGGGGGAAATATAGTGGTTAAAGAGTTTTAAGCATCTCTGAAGGGGGATGGCTTAAAGTCTTTAATTATCCACAGTCAGTGCATTTGATGGTGCCCATGTTTCATACTTCATATGACATGGAAATAGTATAAACTTTGTCAGTAAGTACTTGTAGTTTCTCATGAGGAGGAATACTTGTACTTGGGGGCATGTCACTCAGTTTGGAACTCCCTTAAGACTCAGGCTGATCACCGTGGGGGGGGGGGGGGGGGGGAGTTGCCTGTGCACGACAGGGTGACCTCGACATTTACTGCCTAGTTTTCCTAAGTGAGAGTGTTGTGTGGACACGCTTAGGCTATTTCCTTGGGGATGGTACCACATTGCATATGAGAGTTGAGGTCAGGTGCATGCATCATATTGAGCATGAATGATTGGAATTGTGGATGGATGATGACTATTTGTTGAGTGTGTATTGGACTAATGAATGTTGGTGCAAGCTTATGATACTTGTTAATGTTTTCTTACTAATTGTGGTTATTTTATTTTTGTATTAATTTCTTTTATAATAAACTCGCCCCTCGCAGAAGATAGAATGTTGGTTTACCTTATTACCTACATTTTCACTCTGAGGTCAAGCAATCATGCTCAGGTAACAGATGATGATCTACAGATTTTTTATGGTCTGAAATTAGGTATCAAGATGAACTAGGTACTATTGATTGGAGACGTTATGTTGAAGAGTCGTCGCCTGGTGGATTATGAATTTCTTTATGTTGTACTTGCCTCAAGATTCATTGACTACTTCAATGTTGATGTCTCTAATGAGATTATGGACTTCACCAAAAAAATGGACTCTATGCTAAACCGCAAGAGTCTGCACATCAATGGAGTCTTTTTGAGTCACTTATGATTCAAAAAATGGACTCTATGCTAAACCGCGAAAAAATTTCAATTTTTAGATGAAAAACTCCGTTAATTTGCTTATGAAAAATGAAAGTAATTTTTTTTCTCGACATACATTCACCAAACAACGCACCATTACTTACGTGAATATATATATATATATATAGGAATAGTAACTCAATACACATCATACATATAATGGAAAGTAAATTTGTTCATACATATAATTAAATTTGTGATTTACATCTTCAAATCAACAAAAAGAATTACGGGTTCTCACTTCTTGTCCTCAACTGTTGTCATTCTGCTCCCGCGAATGAAGGTTTGCGATCATCACAGGTACCAACCACACGGTACAAAAATTGCCAGGGGTGAGTTAATTATAAAAGAAAATTAATGCAAAAATCTAATAACTACAATTAGTAAGAAAAAATTAACAAATATCATGAGCTTACACAAACATTCACTAGTCTAACACACACTCAACAAATAGTCATCATCAGTCCATAGTTCCAATCAATCATGCTCAGTATGATGCAAGCACCTAATCTCAACTCTCAAATGCAATGTGGTACCATCCCCAAGGAAAGAGCCTAAGTGTGTCGATATGACACTCTCACTTAGGAAAACTAGGCAGTAAGTGTCGAGGTCACCCTGTCGTGCACAGGCAACTCCCCCCCCCCACCCCACCCCCCACGGTGATCAGCTTGAGTCTCAAAGAAGTTCCAAACCGAGTGACATACCCCCTAGTACAAGTATTCCTCCTCATGAGAAACTACAAGTACTTACTTGTCATACCCTAATTTCGTCCGTGGACTATTACTTGATGGCATACAACCTTTGATTGACCACTTCGAGGTACTTGGCACCCTTTGTTGCACAATATGTGAAGTCCCGAGACGTGCCGGAAATCAAAAGGAAGCGTGGTTACGCAATCCGTGAAATTCCGTAATGTGACGGAAACCAAAAGGAAGTATTGTTACGCAATCCGTGAGTTTCCGTACCTTTCTCGAAAGCTTAAAAAGATTAATTACACGATCCGTAAGGTTTTGTAACCTTACGAAAAGAAAATAAGTATCGTTACGAAATTCGTAAAGTTTCATAACATTACGGAAAAAGAATCACCAAAAAAAGTAAAGGGGGGTGCATTTAGTAAAAAGGGGGGGTGCAAATAGCAACCAAGCCCACTTGGGCCTTCCAGATTCTTCCTCCAGAAGGCGATTGCTTCTGGAGGAAGCAACCTGGCTCGCCTGGGCGAGCTGGGTGGCAAGCTCCTCCCCTATTTTGCTATAAATAGGGGGAGGAGTGAAGAGGAAAGGGGTTCAGCCTTGTTGGCACTTCGTATTCACTTGAAATTGCTGAGGAAAATTGTTTCCGTGAAGAAAATCCAAGCCGAGGCGCTTCCGTAACGTTTCCATAACGTTTCCGTGTGTAATTACGTGAAGATTTTCAACCATTCTTCGACATTCATCGTTCGTTCTTCATTGTTCTTCGATCTTCAATCGGTAAGTACCCCTAATCGAGCTTTCCAATTCATTCTATGTACCCGTGGTGGTCCCCATTTGTTTCGTGTAATTTTATTCTCGTTTCATTTACTTTCCGTACCCCCTTTTGACGTGCTTCAGTCATTTATTTAGATCATTTCTCGTCTAATCAAAAAATAAAATAAATTTCCACCGATCATTTGATTTGTAATATCCGTTAATTTCTCTTAAAATGAAATCCTACCGTTCGGTCGTGCCGTAACCACGTTGGAAATAAAAAAAAGAGGTAAAATAATAATATAATAATCAAAAAATACCTTTTAGTAAAATAAAGCAGAAAAATCAATCGGACGTTTCTCTTTGGGATTTTTCTTTCTTAATTGAATTGACTAATAATTAAAGTGAAACTAAGGCTAAAATCAACCCGCAAAGTCAAGCTCGTCCACAAAAAGTCACTAAAAAAGGATTTGAAAGTTCAATATCTCAGTTTTTCTTACCAAGTAAATGGATCATTTTTAAGGTCCAACGCCTTAAAATGGTCACCCTCCAAGTAAAAAGAATCGCTTGATTTACCCTTAAAAAAGAACTACGTAGGTCTGATTTCCTCTTTGATGGAGGGTACGTAGGAGCAAGAGCCCCGCTTTTGTCGACCTCAAAAAATAAAAAGAAATAAAAGTTAAGGTAACACAATTTCCACAATTCTAAAAAAATAAGGCTGTTGTCCTTTGAGACAAACGTGAGAGGTGCTAATACTTTCCTCAAGCGTAAATACAACTCCCGAACATGGAACATTCTTTATGACTGGTTTCCTTCGGTTTTTCCGAAGTTTTCCACAAATAAACGTTGGTGGCGACTCCGCGCATCTTTCCTCCTTTGGAAAGCGCACCCGTGAGTCTCGCCTCGCTCGCCCGCAAAAGGGCATGTTGCGACAGTTGGCGACTCCACTGGAGACTTTTTTTGTGAGGTAGGCCTATTTTAGGAAATTGTGGAATTGTGAAACTTTGTGTGTGCATTTTTGAACTGTGTAAATATAATAAATGCTGTCTTTTCCACATTTTTACACCACATTCTAAGCACCCACGGATTTGAGTAAAAAAAGGGGCCCTATACCTGGGTCCATGGGAATTTAAGGACTGGAGGTGAATCTATGGTCATGCTAGGTCTCCAACTTGCTTGATAATAGTGAAACCTCGTCTAGAGCTTTCTCTCTTTATAATGTGTTGTCGCTGGTATTCCATACCGCCGCAATATTATTATCTTGAGTGATGATACCTCTAGAAAATAGCCATGTGAGATATGGATCGTTGGGAGTAGTTATTAGAGACCCCTAGATATTATCCTATAGGTCCCTAAAATAGGGGCACGAAGCGAACACGCTGCGTGCCTTTTAGACACTGTCATGCATATAACCTAAAGGTCATGTACGCCTTTGTTGTATGATTATTTGAGGATACTGCCATGCTGTGTAAATCCCCTTGTTGCGCTTTTGCGCATCTGCATCATGTCGTCATACATGCGGGTCTCGTCTTTTGTCATGGGAAGTCAGAAGATCCATATCGTCTTCTTAACTGCACACATGGGGCACTGCACCCCCAAATGCGAAAGTAAGGAGAGATGATTTTCCGGGCTCTCGTGTCCGTAAATGCATTCATATCATGCATCGCATAAACATCTCTTTAGCATCATAATGAACATATCGTTCCTGCATTTGTCCGTTATCACATTCCAGCCTCATATTTTGCATGAGTCATTGCATCATCATGCATGTGCGTTCAACATACTTTTTGTTCTACATGTTTGCTCATACATGATCCTTGTGTTTTCCTCTACAAAAAAAAAAAAAAAAGGGAAGCATGAAAATTCATGATGCATTCTTAGTTGCATGTGTTAGGTACCATGAGCCAACCATGTTGGGATCATAAACCCATTTCTAAAATAAATAAAAAAAACACAAACAACAAAACAAAATGATTGAGCATGGTACCTAATGCGTGGTTAACTAAGAAAGGATGTCTCTTCAGGCATCTCAATCTCATAATTACATTTTCCATGCATAGCATGCGTATTCCCGAGTCTTTCATCCCTATGAAATGTTGTTGAAGTATTGGCGATCAAAATTGCCATTCCCTGGGTTATGGGGTTGAACCAAGCTCGTGCTTTTACGAAAAGGTTCATCGAGTCAAGTTGAAGTAAGGAAATAACCATCTTGCAAAATTGGGGCAAAAGATGGATCGTGTTACATCATTGCTTCGTCTACTGCCAAACACGTGTAGGATTGTTGATATCCTTGTTACTTCCAGCTTCACCTTGACAAAGATGTCATGGACCATGTTGAAAATCTAAATTGATTCAACCCCATGTCCTGCGTAAAAATTTGCAATACTTCAACTATGCATCATTCGCATACATCCATGCTTTTCATTGGTTGCATTGCTCATTACATTTTTTCCTTGAAAAATAAAATAAAATGAACTTAATCATTGTTATATAAAAAAAAAACATGTTTTACGGTGCCCTCATCGAACCTGTGCTAGAGCTAGAGTAATGGGTGAAGTAGAGGATGTACAAGAAAAGATGAAGGCCAACATGGAGGCCATGATGATCATGAAAAAGATAATGGAAGCCAGTGCGGTTGCAGTTGCCGCTACAAGCACTGTTGCTAAGGTGAACCCGATGCTCCCATCTGGCCTCAACCAAATGAATCATCCAACCTCAGCTATGGTAGGCAAAGATTTGGGAAGTACGGGCGGCCCCCATGATGTGCAAATCAAAACGAGCACGCCTTCTTGCCATATGGCTTGCCTCTCAACTATACGCCACCCAATGTGGCATACACTCCCAATAAGAATGTCAATAACTCCACTTCTATACTCATTGAAAGCCAACAACCTCAAACTTATCATGCACATGTCTCTTAAACCGTGGGGGAGACACATGAAATTCCCCACCACAATCTAGCCGACTTCGAGCCTTGCCTCGGATATGCCACTGAAGGGCAAACAGTTGATGGTATACCCCTACAAAACCCTTTGGAGGGCCCTCAGTATCATCCCCAGCTACACCTCTTGCATTCCACAACAAGTAAAAACCCTCATGCTATGGCAGAAATGGGAAAGTTGGATCATCTAGAGGAAAGGCTCAGGGCCATTGAAGGAGGTGGAGATTATGCCTTTGCTAACCTAGAAGAGTTGTTCCTAGTACCCAATATCATCACCCCTCCCAAGTTCAAGGTGCTGGACTTTGACAAGTACAAGGGGACTACTTGCCCCAAGAACCATCTAAAGATGTATTATCGGAAGATGGGGGCATACGCAAAAGATGAGGAATTGCTGATACATTCCTTCCAAAAAGTCTTACTGGGGTAGCTGTTACCTGGTACACTAACTTGGAACCTTCCCGAGTCCATTCTTGGAAGGACCTAGTGGTTGCCTTCGTTAGGCAGTGCCAGTATAATGTCTTCGGATAGGATGCAACTACAGAACATGTGCAAAAAGGGGGCACTGATCTTTCAAAAGAATACGCCCAAAGGTGGAGAGACGTGGCAGCTCAAGTGGCACCTCAATGACGGAGAAAAAATGATGACAATGATAGTAGACAGATTACTAGTATTCTACTATGAAGAGATGGTGGGCTACACACCTTCAAGCTTTGATGATATGGTCTTCACCGACGAAAGGATCAAAGTGGGTCTAAAAAGAGGCAAATCTGATCATCATGCTTTGATAAATGCAAAAAAAAAACTAGGGCAAATGAAGAGGGTGAGAATGAGGGAGAAGCCCATGCTGTGACTGCCATTCCTATACAGCCAAGTTTCCCACCAACCCAACAATGTCATTACTCAGCCAATAACAAACCTTCTCCTTACCCACCGCCCAGTTATCCACAAAGGCAATCCCTAAATCAACCACAAAGTCTGTCTACCGCACTTCCAATGATGAACACCACCTTTAGCACAAACCAAAAACACCAACCAAGAAATGAATTTTGCAGTGAGAAAGCCTGTAGAATTCACCCCAATTCCAGTGTCCTATGCTGACTTGCTCCCATATCTACTTGATAATTCAATGGTAGCCATAACCCTAGCCAAGGTTCATCAACCTCCATTTCTCTGAGAATACGACTCGAACGCAACGTGTGCTTGTCACGGAGAAGCCCCGGGGCGTTCTATTGAGCATTGTAGGGCTCTGAAGCGTAAGGTGCAAGGTCTAATTGATGCGGGCTGGCTGAAATTTGAGGAGAATCGCGTGTAAATCCTGACATTGACAAGAGATGCCACACATGGGGCAATTTTGAAAGCTGTTGTTAGATGTCTCTAATGACTCATCAGGATTTTCAAGTTTGTACCATTATTGTAAACCATAGTTACAATGTTAAATGAAATGGATAAAGTTGATATCTTTGTCCCTCATCCTCTCACAAACGCATCTTTGCTTATTCAACTTTCACCGGAATGTGGGTGCAAGTCATTGGTCTGTTTGCTCAAGCGACCTGTGCTCCTGAGTTTGGACTTCCAAGACCGTTCAATCAGAGATTACTCGTCTTGCACGTTGGTGGGGGTGCCGTAAAACAACGAGTAAAGTTCAAAACAAATAAGTTTCAAAATAAAAAAAAGTGTTCAAAAAGAAAAAAAAGCATTTGATTGACTGTGTTTTCAAGACGTTCATGTGACCTCATTTTATCATTCCGGAAAGTTTGTCTTTTAGAGAGAAGTGAGTTATCAAGAATAGGATGTTGGACAAATGGCCTCAGTTACCTTAAGAAAAAAGGGGGTTGAATTAAGATACAAAGACTATTCCCCAATTAAACTTTCACTCTCTCTTTTCGAATTAACAATGCACCCTTAACATGAATTACTCAAAAGACAATTCAAAATAAACTTCTTTAAAGCAAAAGATAAATAGCAATAAATAAAAGAAGTTTAAGGGAAGAGAGGAATGCAAACTTGATTTATACTGGTTCGGCCACTTCCCGTGCCTACGTCCAGTCCTCAAGCAACCCACTTGAGATTTTCCACTCTCTTTGTAAAACTCCTTTTACAAAGTATGAACCACACAGGGACAACCCTTCCCTTGTGTTCAGGAATCCTCTACAACAAGAGACCAACGGTCTCTTAATCCCTTTTTCAGAAATAAGAAGAAGAGATCTCTCTTAAAAGAGATCATAAAGACTTGATGCTTGAGTGTCCACATGGGTGCATGCATGACCAGTTTTGCATAAAATTTCCGAACCATCATTGTTGCATGTGTATCATGGAAATAATGTAGGACATCCCCTTTATCCCCGAACCGCTGGCCAAACCCTGACATATATCATGACCAGCCATTCTACAAGCCTTGAGCCAAAATCCCAACTTATCATAAACCTTGACCCAGGGTGATAATGTCAATCCTTGCCCTCGGAAAAGAACAAAAAAAAAAGAAGAAAAGAAAAATTTCCAATCAAAGAGGGGGAGAAAGCAGAAAAAAAGAAGAAAGAAAGTTCCCGATCAAAGATCGAATGAAAACAGAAGAAATATACAGAAAGGTCTTTGGACCAGACAATATCTGAACAATACAGAATTGTCACCAAGTAAACAAGAAAAAGGAAACCACGACCTAAAGTGGTCCTCTCCCTTTGATTGCCGAAAAAATCCTGTGCGCTAGCGACTTTCTCGCCACACACTAAACAAAAATAGAAGAGGAAAAGGCAAAAACACTCAAAGCCAAATTCCCCACCTAAAAACCATTCCCAAAATAAGTCCTATTGATCCATGATCACACATGTAATCTTTGATTTGATAGGAAATGATTTTCAAAATCAAGTCATGACATATCTATGGTTCAGAATTAGGATAAAACACTTACCTGTGTGAGATTGATACACTTTGAGTGATTTTCTCCTATCTTTGTTGGACCAGTATTTCCTCTATATGGTCGTTTAGAAACGAAATGCTAACATCCAAAATCTCATTTATGGTTATGAGAAAATTTCATCAGCATACTCTCCTTCCCCGATAGACACATCACTTTTAAAAAAAAAAAGCATATGTTGCTCTGATCAGTTCAAAGTTTTGTCTCTTTACTAAAGCATGTTCGAATTTTTGTGAAGAAAACACCGAGACTATTTTTAGTCTCACAGTTAGCAAGAACTACGTAGGTCTGAGTTCCTCATCACAAATTGAGGATACGTAGGAGCAAAAGCCCTGCTTTTGTCGACCACCCCACTTTTTGTTACCGTGACCCAAGATTCCGGTGGCATGCGGAGCCACATGACCGTGGGATCCCCAGATTCATGTTCTTTTTATGTTTCATCCTTTATCATTTACATGTTATTTTATTTCTATGACTTGAGGGACTAACGTTTGTTTTTTGTTGTTGCAATTGTCATTTGTTTTGTGCATATATTTTGTTTGGACTATTGCGTTAGTGCTTACTTCGTTGTTGTCAATAGTGTTTGTTGAAATTCTGGAACCGTGTAGAGTTTTTCATTTAGGAACGTCGTCCTAAAAATAAAATGAACAAAAAATCATGATAACGCCAAAAATAAAGCATTGTGAACGAATGTCGTGTCTATGTATACAAAGAAAAGAAAAAAGTTTTTATATATGTAAAAGAAAATGTGTATAGAAGGATTTTGTGTGTGTAAATAATGTATGAAAAGAAATTCTTGTGTGCGTGAGCGACGAGTGTATATAAAGAAACTTTTGTATAAACTACGGGTGTGTGTTTGAAAAAACGAAAAAAGAAATCTTTGAACATGAATAGGGTTTGTATATAGACCGTGTTGACGTAAAGAGAAAGAGTTTTAATGCGTGTGTGTACAGAAAAAGTTCGTCATGTATAGGAATATAGGTGTACAAAGAAAAGTTTTTCTCGTAGATGGCAATGGATGTATAGTTTTTGTGAACATAAAAGATGAAACAAAAAGGAAAAAGAAAGAAAGACCTCGAAGGTCGGCATGTTATGGTTAGGAAGCATAAATCATTCGTAGAGAGCAAACATATCTTTTGGAAACAAGGGATTGACGCTAAGAGTTTATTTTCCTTAATGACTGAGATAAGAATGGATGGTTTCATTGAACCGATGAAAGAACACAATTTGGAAACGTTGGGTCTGTTTGTGTAAATCCCCAACCGTAGTATCACAATGCCATAAACTGGATGCTTGAGTGCCCACCTAGTTATGGCTATGACTTATTTTGCACGTTGTTTCCGAATCATCATTGTTACATGTGTCTTGTGGAAATAATATGGAAGTTCAACCCGAGATCGATACCTTGACACACGAATTTGTTGTGCCCCAGATATCAAGATCGGGCTCCCACGATAAAAGACCCCGTTGAGACACGACCTTAGACTACTTTGAACCTTGGCCTATAAAAAGAATCCTCATCCTTTCCCCCGAAGCAAAGGACAACGGAATCTCCTCAAGGGAGAGCAAATAACGAATGCTAAAACCTGATTTCGCAAAGAAACAAATGGAGAGGGAGAAATGAAAAGTAAGAAAAGGAAGAAATGAAAAGAAAGAAAAGGGAAAAATGAAAAGAAAGGAAAAGAAGGATTCCCGATCAAAGATCGGAAGAAAGTAAAAAGGAAAGATCGGAGGAAAACAGAGTAATTCCCGATCAATGAAAGAAAGAGAACATAAGATCTTCAGACCAGATAAATTTTCGGCAAGGTAAATGACTGCCGGCAAAGGAAAACCCATTTTTTGGTGGTTCTTCCTTTGGGATTGCCATTCAAAGTTATTCTCGACTGATGATATCCCGTCCCACTTAAACAAAGAGGAAAAGACCGAAACACCCAGTTTCCTCTCCAAAAGCACTACCCTCGAGAAAATCCTATTGATCCGTGATCGTACGCGTGATCTTTTGATTCGATAGGAAATCGTGTGCAAAATAAAGTCATGGTGCAGTTATGGTTTGGGATTAGGGTAAAACACTTGCCTGTGTGAGTTTTTATACACTATGAGTGATTTATTCCTAATTTTAGCTTAACGGATGTTTCCCCTGAATGTTCATTTAAAAGCTAAATGTTGACATCCTGCCCTTCATTTTCGGTTACAAGGAAAATTACCTTTGGTACGGGTATATTGTTTCTCTAAGATATAGTGCTCTCATGAATGATTTATTTTTCTTTGCAAAAAGCATGATTCCCCTTTTTAGGTAGAAAAAAAAACGGTGGACCATTCGGTCCTGCCAACAAATCTTATCCGGAGCCCCATGAATTGATTTTCATTCATGCATCCTCCACCAACGAGTTTGGAGCCCCGCGAATTGATTGCCTAGAGCTGTTCGCCTATCTTCCACCCTCAAAACTTTTATTCGGAGCCCCATGAATTGATTGTCATTCATGCATCCTCCACCAACGAGTCTGGAGCCTCGCGAATTGATTGCGTAGCGCTGTTTGCCTATCCTCCATTCTCCACTTTTATTCGAAGCCCTATGAATTGATTGTCATTCATGCATCCTCCACCAACGAGTCTAGAGCCCCGCGAATTGATTGCCTAGCGCTGTTCGCCTATCCTCCACCCTCAAATCTTATTCGGAGCCCCATGAATTGATTGTCATTCATGCATCCTCCACCAATGAGTCTGGAGCCCCGCGAATTGATTGCCTAGAGCTGTTCGCCTATCCTCCACCCTCAAATCTTATTCGGAGCCCCATGAATTGATTGCCATTCATGCATCCTCCACCAACGAGTCTGGAGTCCCACGAATTGATTGCCTAGCGCTGTTCGCCTATCCTCCACCCTCAAATCTTATTCAGAGCCCCATGAATTGATTGTCATTCATGCATCCTCCACCATCGAGTTTGGAGCCCCGCGAATTGATTGCCTAGCGCTGTTCGCCTATCCTCCATTCTCCACTTTTATTCGGAGACCCATGAATTGATTGCCTGGCGCTGTTCATGTGTCCTCCACCATCGAGGCTGGAACCCAGCGAATTGATTGCCTAGCGTTGTTCGCCTATCCTCCACCCTCGAAATCTTGTTCGGAGACCCATGAATTGATTGCCCAGCGCTGTTCATGCATCCTCCACCATCAGGTGCGGAGCCTCCGGTGACTGGGAAATGTGGTTTTTGTTATTTTCCCGATCGGTTCCTTCGCCAAACATGTGTATATATGTATATTATGTTATTGGTGTTTTTGTTGTTTGTGTTTTGTTTTGTGCAGAAAAAAAAGAGGAGAACGAGAGACGGGAGTCGTCATAGACTAATCACGGAAAGGGCGAAGACGGACAAAATCAGTGTTTTATCTTTGCTTTCCTCTTATCTCCGATAAAAGGTAAGTAAAGAGGGGCAACTGTCATACCCTAATTTCGTCCAGGGACTTTTACTTGATGGCATACAACCTTTGATTGACCACTTCGAGGTACTTGGCACCCTTTGTTGCACAATATGTGAAGTCCCGAGACGTGCCGGAAATCAAAAGAAAGTGTGGTTATGCAATCCGTGAAATTCCGTAATGTGACGGAAACTAAAAGGAAGTATTGTTACGCGATCTGTGAGTTTCCGTACCTTTCTCGAAAGCTAAAAATGAGTAATTACACGATCCGTAAGGTTCTGTAACCTTATGGAAAGAAAATAAGTATCGTTACGAAATTCGTAAAGTTTCGTAACATTGCGGAAAAAGAATCACCAAAAAAAGTAAAGGGGTGTATTTAGTAAAAAGGGGGGTGCAAATAGCAACCATGCCAACTTGGGCCTCCCAGATTCTTCCTCTAGAAGGCGGTTGCTTCTGGAGGAAGCAACCTGGCTCGCCTGTGCGAGCTGAGCTCGCCTGGGCGAGCTGGGTGACAAGCTCCTCCCCTATTTTGCTATAAATAGGGGGAGGAGTGAAGAGGAAAAGGGTTCAGCCTTCTTGGCACTTCGTATTCACTTGAAATTGCCGAGGAAAATTGTTTTCGTGAAGAAAATCCAAGCCGAGGTGCTTCCGTAACGTTTCCATGTGTAATTACGCGAAGATTTTCAACCGTTTGACATTCATCGTTCGTTCTTCATTATTCTTCGATCTTCAACCGGTAAGTACCCCTAATCGAGCTTTTCAATTCATTCTATGTACCCGTGGTGGTCCCCATTTGTTTCGTGTACTTTTATTCTCGTTTCATTTACTTTTCATATCCCCTTTTGACGTGCTTCAGTCATTTATTTAAGTCATTTCTCGCCTAATCAAAAAAAAAAAAAAATTTCCACCGATCATTTGATTTGTAATATCCGTTAATTTCTGTTAAAATGAAATCCGACCGTTCGGTCGTGCCATAACCACGTTGGAAATAAAAAAAGAGGTAAAATAATAATATAATAATAAAAAAATACCTTTTAGTAAAATAAAGCGGAAAAATCAATCGGACGTTTCTCTTTGGGATTTCTCTTTCTTAATTGAATTGACTAATAACTAAAGTGAAACTAAGGCTAAAATCAACCCGCAAAGTCAAGCTCGTCCACAAAAAATCACTAAAAAAGGATTTGAAAGTTCAATATCTCAGTTTTTCTTACCAAGTAAATGAATCATTTTTAAGGTCCAACGCCTTAAAATGTTCACCTTCCAAGTAAAAAGAATCGCTTGATTCACCCTTAAAAAAGAACTACGTAGGTCTGATTTCCTCTTCGATGGAGGGTACGTAGGAGCAAGAGCCCCGCTTTTGTCGACCTCAAAAAATAAAAAGAAATAAAAGTTAAGGTAACACAATTTCCACAATTCCAAAAAAATAAGGTTGTTGTCCTTTGAGACAAACGTGAGAGGTGCTAATACCTTCCTCAAGCGTAAATACAACTCCCGAACATGGAACATTCTTTATGACCGGTTTCCTTCGGTTTTTCCGACTTTTTCCACAAATAAACGTTGGTGGCGACTCCGCACATCTTTCCTCCTTTGGAAAGCGCACCCGTGAGTCTCGCCTCGCTCGCCCGCAAAAGGGCATGTTGCGACATTAGTGACAAAGTTTATACTATTTCCGTGTCATATGAAGTATGAAACATGGGTACCACCAAATGCATGACCGTGGATAATTAAAGATTTTAAGCCATCCCCCTCCAAAGATGCTTAAAACTCTTTAGCCACTCTATTTCCCCCACCAGGGATATCCAACAAGGTCACTGCACCCCCCATGAACATACATGTCGCAACGTGCCCTTCGCGGGCGAGCGTGGGCGAGGCTCACGGGTGCGCTTTCCAAAGGAGGAAAGATGCGCGGAGTCGCCACCAACGTTTATTTGTGGAAAACGTAGGAAAAACCGAAGGAAACTGGTCGAAATGAAAATTCTAAGTTCGGGAGTTGTATTTACGCTTGAGGAAGGTATTAGCACCTCTCACGTTTGTCTCAAAGGACAACAGCCTATTCTTTAGAATTGTGGAAATTGTGTTACCTTAACTTTTAGTTTTTTATTTTTTGAGGTCGACAAAAGCGGGGCTCTTGCTCCTACGTACCCTCCATCGAAGAGGAAATCAGACCTACGTAGTTCTTTTTTATGCGTGAATCAAGTGATTGATTTTTTACTTGAGGGGTGATTATTTTAAGGCGTTGGACCTTAAAAATGATCCTTTTTACTTAATAAGAAACTGAAATGATAAACTTTCAAAAACCTATTTTTGTGGACGAGCTTGACTAGGCGAGTTCGATTTTAGCCTTAGTTTCACTTTAGTTATTAGTCAATTCAATTAAGAATGAGAAATCCAAAAGAGAAAACGTCCGATTGATTTTTCGCTTTACTTTACTAAAAGGTATTTTTTTTATTATTATATTATTATTTTACCTCTTTTTTGATTTCCAACGTGGTTACGGCACGACCGAGCGGTCAGAATTCATTTTAACCGAAATTAACGGATGATACAATTCAAACGATCGGTGGAAATTTATTTTATTTTTAGATTAAGCGAGAAATGACTTAAATAAATGGCTTAAGCACGTCAAAAGGAGGTATAAAAAGAAAATGAAAACGAGAATAAAAATACATGAAACAAAATGTGGACCACCACGGGTACATAGAATGAATTGAAAAGCTTGGTTTGAGGTACTTACCCGTTGAAGACTGAAGAAAATGAAGAACGAACGATGAATCTTGAAGAACGGTCGAGAATCTTCGCGTAATTACTCACGGAAACATTACGGAAGCGCCTCGGCTTGGATTTTCTTCACGGAAACAATTTTCCTCAGCAATTTCGAGAGAGAGAGAAGTGCCAAGAAGGCTGAACCCTTTTCTTCTTCACTCCTCCCCCTATTTATAGCAAAATAGGGGAGGAGCTTGCCACCCAGCTCGCCCAGGCGAGCAAGGTTTCTTCCTCCAGAAGCAACAACCTTCTGGAGGAAGAATCTGGAAGGCCCAAGTGGGCCAGATTGCTATTTGTACCCCTCTTTTACTAAATGCACCCCCCTTCTATTTTTTTGGTAATTCTTTTTCCGTAACGTTACGAAACTTTATGAATTTCGTAACGATACTTATTTTCCTTTCGCAAGGTTACGAATCCTTACGGATTATGTATTTACTCTTTTTTAGCTTTCGAAGAAGTTACGGAAACTCACGAATTGCACAAAAACACCTCTTTTCGATTTCCGCCACATTACTGAATTTCACGGATCGCGCAAGCCTGCTTCCTTTTGATTTCTGACACGTCTCGGGACTTCATTTATTGTGCAACAAAGGACGCCAAGTATCTCAAAGCGGCTAACCAAAGGTTGCATGTCATCAAGTAATAATCCCCGGACGAAATTAGGGTATGACAGTTGCCCCTCTTTACTTACCTCTCATCGGAGATAAGAGGAAAGCAAAGATAGGACACTGATTTCGTCCGTCCTGCCCTTTCCATGATGACGACTCTCGTCTCTACTCCTTCTCTTTTTCTTCTGCACAAAACAAAATACAAATAACAACAAGAACAACGAATATAATATACATATACACATATACACATATACACATATTTGGCGAAGGAACCGATCCGGAAAACAACAGAAGAACGTATTTCCCAGTCACCAGAGGCTTCGCGCTTGATAATGGAGGACACATGAACAGCGCTAGGCAATGACATTCATGGGGCTCCGAAAAAGGGTTGAGAATGGAGAATTGCACTAAGCAATCACTACGCATGGCTCCAAACTCGAAGGTGGAGGACACATGAACGAAAATGCAATTCATGGGGCTTCGGAAAAGGGTTGAGAATGGAGGATTGCCTTGAGGGTCCGCACTTAGGCAATCATGAAACACAGCTCCAAACTCGAAAGTGGAGGACACATGAACAGCGCTAGGCAATAACATTCATGGGGCTCCGAAAAAAGGGGGAGAATGGAGGATTGCCTTGAGGGTACGCACTTAGGCAATCATGAAACACAGCTCCAAACTCGGAAGTGGAGGACACATGAACGAAAACGCAATTCATGGAGCTCCGAAAAAAAGGGGGAGAATGGAGGATTGCCTTGAGGGTCCGCACTTAGGCAATCATGAAACACAGCTCCAAACTCGAAAGTGGAGGACACATGAACAGCCCTAGGCAATAACATTCATGGGGCTCCGAAAAAGGGTGAGAATGGAGGATTGCCTTAAGGGTCCGCACTTAGGCAATCATGAAACATAGCTCCAAACTCGAAAATGGAGGACACATGAACAGACCTAGGCAATAACATTCATGGGGCTCCAAAAAGGGGTGAGAATGGAGGATTGCCTTGAGGGTCCACACTTAGGCAATCATGAAACACAGCTCCAAACTCGAAAATGGAGGACACATGAACAGCCCTAGGCAATAACATTCATGGGGCTCCGAAAAAGGGTGAGAATGGAGGATTGCCTTGAGGGTCCGCACTTAGGCAATCATGAAACACAACTCCAAACTCGAAAATGGAGGACACATGAACAGCGCTAGGCAAAAACATTCATGGGGCTCCGAAAAAGGGTGAGAATGGAGGATTGCCTTAAGGGTCCGCTCTTAGGCAATCATGAAACACAGCTCCAAACTCGAAAATGGAGGACACATGAACGAAAACGCAATTCATGGAGCTCCGAAACAGGGTGAGAATGGAGGATTGCCTTGAGGGTCCGCACTTAGGCAATCATGAAACACAGATCCAAACTCGAAAATGGAGGACACACGAACAGCCTTTAGGCAATAACATTCATGGGGCTCCGAAAAAGGGTGAGAATGGAGGATTCCCTTGTGGGTCCGCACTTAGGCAATCATGAAACACAGCTCCAAACTCGAAAGTGGAGGACACATGAACGAAAACGCAATTCATGGAGCTCCGAAACAGGGTGAGAATGGAGGATTGCCTTGAGGGTCCGCACTTAGGCAATCATGAAACACAGCTCCAAACTCGAAAATGGAGGACACATGAACAGCGCTAGGCAATAACATTCATGGGGCTCCGAAAGAAGGTGAGAATGGAGGATTGCCTTGAGGGTCCACACTTAGGCAATCATGAAACACAGCTCCAAACTCGAAAATGGAGGACACATGATCGAAAACGCAATTCATGGAGCTCCGAAACAGGGTGAGAATGGAGGATTGCCTTGAGGGTCCGCACTTAGGCAATCATGAAACACAACTCCAAACTCGAAAATGGAGGACACATGAACAGCGCTAGGCAATAACATTCATGGGGCTCCGAAAAAGGGGGTTGGCGGGACCGAACGGTCCACCGGGTTTTTCCACCTGAAAGGCAAACATGCTTTTTGTAAAGAAAAATAAATCATTCGCGAGAGCACCATAGCTTAGAGAAACAATATACTTGTGCCACGGGTAATTTTCCTTGTAACCGAGAATGAAGGGCAGGATGTCAACTTTTAGCTTTTAAATGAACATGCGGAGGAAACATCGGGCTAAGCTGAAAATAAATCACTCATAGTGTATAAAACTCACACAGGCAAGTGTTTTATCCTATTCCCAAACCATAACTGCACCATGACTCTATTTTGCACACGATTTTCTATCGAATCAAAGATCAAACGTACGATCACGGACCAATAGGATTTTCTCGAGGATAGTTTTTTTTGGAGAGGAAGCTGGGTGTTTCAGTCTTTTCCTCTTTGTTCATGTGGGGTGGGATATTGCCAGTCAAGAATGATTTTGAGTGGCAATCTGGCTTGAAGAATTTCTGTCCTCTTTCTTTCATTGATCGAGAATTACTTTTTTCTTTTTCACTTCTTTTCGATCTTTGATCGGGAATCCTTCCTCTTCTTTTGTTCTTTTCTTTATTTTCATCTTTTTTCTTTTTCTTTCTTTCCATTTCTTCCTTCTTTTTTTTTTTTTTACTTCTCTTTCCCCCATCCCTTTCTTTGGGAAATCGGGTTTTAGCATTCTATTTGCTCTCCCTTGAGGAGATTCCGCTATCCTTTGCTTCGGTGGAAAGGATGAGGATTCCTTTTTATAGGCCAAGGTTCGAAAAGGTCTAAGGTTGTGTCTCAATGGGGTCTTTTATCGTGGGAACCCCAATCTTGATATCTGGGGCGAAACAAATTTGGGTGTCAAGGTGTCGATTTCGGGCCGAACTTCCATATTATTGCATAAGGCACGTGTGACAATGATGATTTGAAAACAATGTGCAAAATTAGTCATGGCTACAGCCAGGTGGGCACTCAAGCATCCCGTTTATGGCATTGTGATACTACGGTTGGAAATTTACACAGACAGACCCAATGTTTCCAAGTTATGTTCTTTCATCAGTTCAATGAATTCATCCATCCTTATCTCGGTTCATTCCGAGAAATAAACTCTTAGCATCAGTCCCTTGTTTCCAGAAGATACGTTTGCTCTTTACGAATGATTTATACTTCTTAACTATAACATTTCGACCTTCACGGTCTTTCTTTCTTTTCCCTTTTTGTTTTATTTTTATATATATTTATTAAAATTATACACCTGTGGTCCTTTATGAGGAAAACTTTTCTTTGTACATCTACATTCTTATACATGACAAACTTTTTCTGTACACGCATTAGAACTCTTTTTCTTCACGTCACACGGTCTATATACAAACCCTATTTACGTTCAAAGATTTTTTCATTTTTCCCAACACACACTTATGGTTCACACAAAAGTTTCTTCATATACACTCGTTTCTCACACACACAAGAATTCCTTTCCACGCATCATTTACACACAAAAAATCCTTTTATGCACACTTTCCTTTTTCTTTGTATATGCAGAAATTTTATTCACAACGCTTCTTTCTTTTTATTAGGATTTTTGGTTCATTTTATTTTTAGGACGACGTTCCTAAATGAAAAACTCTACACGGTTCCGGAATTTCAACAAACACTATTGACAACAACGAAGTAAGCACTAACGCAATAGTCCAAACAAAATATATGCACAAAACAAATGACAATCGCGACATCAAAAAACAAACGTTAGTCCCTCAAGTCATGTAAAGGATAAAGGATGAAACATAAAAGAACATGAATCCGGGGATCCCACGGTCATGTGGCTCCGCATGCCACCGGTCTCTTGGAACACGGTAACAAAAAGTGGGGTGGTCGACAAAAGCAGGGCTTTTGCTCCTAGGTATCCTCAATTTGTGATGAGGAACTCAGACCTACGTAGTTCTTGATAACTGTGAGACTAAAAATAGTCTCGGTGTTTTCTTCACCAAAATGCGAACATGCTTTAGTAAAGAGACAAAACTTCCAACTGATCAGAGCAACATATGCTTTTTGGATGAAAGGCAATGTGTCTATCGGGGAAGGAGAGTATGCTGATGAAATTTTCTCATAACCGTAAATGAGATTTTGGATGTTAGCATTTCATTTCTAAACGACCATTTAGAGGAAACACGGGGTCCAACAAAGATAGGAAAAAAATCACTCAAAGTGTATCAATCTCACACAGGTAAGTGTTTTATCCTAATTCCGAACCATAGATATGTCATGACTTGATTTTGCAAATCATTTCCTATCAAATCAAAGATTACATGCGTGACCATGGATCAATAGGACTTATTTTGGGAATGGTTTTTAGGTGGGGAATTTGGATTTGAGTGTTTTTGCCTTCTCCTTTTCTGTTTTTGTTTAGTGCGTGGCGAGA
Organism: Glycine soja; assembly: GCF_004193775.1. Taxonomy (NCBI): domain Eukaryota; kingdom Viridiplantae; phylum Streptophyta; class Magnoliopsida; order Fabales; family Fabaceae; genus Glycine; species Glycine soja. Next base: position 32,723,145 of record NC_041019.1, read on the forward strand.
AAGTCGCTAGCGCACAGGATTTTGATTGGCAATCAAAGGGAGATGACCACTTTAGGTTGTGGTTTTCTTGTTTTTTTTTAGTTTATTTGGTGACAATTATGTATTGTTCAGATATTATTTGGTCTAAAGACCTTTCTGCATGTTTCTTCTGTTTTCTTCCGATCCTTGATCGAGAATTTTTCTTTCTTTTTTTTTTTTTTGCTTTCTCCCACTCTTTGATTGGGAATTTTCTTTCTCTTTTTTTTTGTGTCTTCTCCCTTTCTTGGATTGGGAATTTTCCTTCTCTTTGTGTTTTCTTCCGAGGGCAAGGATTGACATTTTCACACTGGGTCAAGGTTTATGATATGTTGGGATTTTGGCTCAAGGCTTGTAGAACGGTTGGTCACGATATATGTCAGGGTTTGGCCAGTGGTTCGGGGATAAAGGGGACGTCCCACATTATTTCCAAGATACACATGCAACAATGATGATTTAGGAAATTTTATGCAAAACTGGTCATGCATGCACCTATGTGAACACTCAAGCATCAAGTTTTTTATGGTCATGTGACACTAGGGCTCAGGATTCATTTTCCCTATTTAAGTCAACCCAGTGTTTCCAAAATACGTTCTTTTATCAATTTGTGCATTCATTCGAGTCCATTTTGGGCGTCCGGGAAAATTTTCACAGCATTCACCCTTCAGGTGTATACACATTCTTTCAAAAACTTGTTATGATCAGCAAATTTTTTCAAAGAAAAGTTGGAAGTCATCTCTTTTCAAAAGCATGTTGTTTTTTAGCTAGACAACCTTTATTATATATTTTTTTTCTATATTTTTTTCTTATTCTTTTCTTGCTCGCTCTCTTTTTGCTCTCTCTTTTTTTTTGAGGTATTTTGCTACCTAAACATACGTATATTTTTGTGAGGTATTTTGCTATATACATGCGTGTCCAAGGTATCTTGCTACCTAAACATACATATATATGTTTTGTGAGATATTTTTGCTATATACATGCATATCCAAGGTATCTTGCTACCTAAACATACATATATATATTTTGTGAAGTATTTTTCCTACATACATGCATATCTAAACATACATATATATATTTTGTGAAGTATTTTTGTTTACATACATGCATATCTTAGGTATTTTCACTACCTAATCATACATATATATATATTGTGAGGTATGACTACCTTCCGAGCTTATGCTTTTTTATTTAAATTCCTAGGATCATGAGCAACTAGGTGTGTCCTACTATGACTTGAGAAACAAAAGTGATCAAATAACAAGCAGAGATTTAAAAGGTACTAGGTTGCCTCCTAGTAGCGCTTCTTTAACGTCTTGAGCTGGACGCGTGATGGCTTATCGGTCATTGACCTAGTACTTTGCTTACCTTTGGCTCTGGACTTGGTCGCCTATTGCTCGGCCATGGGTCGTAAGCAACGCTCTAACCTTTTTGTGGATGAGCTGAGATGAACTCTAGAGGTGATGGCGGTGCGTCTGTTGCCCGCTGTAGGCCATCCCCAGGCTGTTGTGGTGTTTCGCCCTGCACCTGCCTGGAGACACAGTACTTCTTGATGAAAGCTCGATTAGTAGGGGGCCTGATGCCCTTGCTGGAGGTGACAGGTACTCCGTAGAACTGACAGAGACCCGTAATTAGAGCTTGACAACTCCAAGACCCTGTTGGACTTCTTCGGGTCCATTGGGTGTCTTGTAGGCGCGATCCCTGCAAACAATAGATGAAATCAGAAATCAGTTGAGCGATGTGCACACTTACCTATGATGACGTGACCTTGCCGGGGGGAACGGGCACCCTGTGGGACTACAGAGGCCCGTAACCAGAGCTAAAAACCCCAGGGCCCTGTTGGACTTCTCCGGGTCCACTGGGTGTCTTTGTGGGTGTGATTCCTGCAAACAACAGATGGTATTAGAAATCAGTTGAACCATATGTATACTTACCTATGTCACGATGGCATGACCTCACTGGGGGAACGGGCACCCTATAGGACTGACAGAGGCCCGTAACCAGAGCTGGAAACCCCAGGGCCCTGTTGGACTTCTTCGGGCCCACTGGGCGTCTTGTGGGCGCGATCCCTGCAAACAAAAGATGACATCAGAAATCAATTGAACCATGTGCATACTTACCTATGTCATGACGGCACAGACCAACCGATACATCTGCAGGGGGAGATTGGCATTGTGGTCGCCGGGCAGAATGTTACTAAATAGCAACGTCATCCATATCCATGTAAAAGTGGCCATGTTGGTGCGCATGATCCACACTCGTCTTTTTGCAGCGGCATGGGTGAAATCTTGCCCCGGTATGCATAGTAGATGCGTGATAGCCTCCCTCTCTGGATGTGCTCGCACAATTGGTCGCCCTCTAATATCAGGGGGTGGCCCAGGAACTGATAAAAGGAAACTACTGGCCCCTCAACCGGGGATGTGCAGTCCTCTGATGGCGAGGACTTATAGTCCTCTAAAGGTGATAGGTACTAGTACCCAAGGGTCCACCTTTATGAGAAAACAAAAGATCAGCCCATCGAGAGGGCCGGTCATCCAACAAGATTGGACACGAGATGTAGGAAATCTATGCAGTTAACATGACTTTTAGGGATGCAGACGCATGCAACCTTTGTTGTGAAATTTGGTAATGCTGACCTCATATGAAACAATGCAATGCAATGGAAAGTTGTACAATGTTCATGACATTCTTTCCCTATTTTGTGATTTTGATTTAATCTTTTTGGAAAACACAGATTGACTGTCCTTTTGAAAAAGGTGATAATTCATGCAACCCTATCCTATCTTTTGCAAATCTCTCCGGGAACTCCCTCAGAGTGTATGTTCTGTTTGATTTAGTCACTTGACCATTTTGGAGTGACGGGAATGGAGTCGTTTGACGTTTAATCAATCTATTGAAGTTCCAGGGCTTGTCTCCCTTTTTTTTTCTTGTTTAAAAACATCGACGGGTGAGAACTTTTGATCTGCCCCTATGTTTACTTGAGGCTCATGCATGATGCCACTCATTGCCCCAGTGTAAGGCTTTGAGGTACCAATTGTTATCTTTCGTCATGACCTTGTAGCTGGGAACCTATTGGGTGAAAACTTCTAATCTGCCCCTAGGTTCGCTTGAGGTTTTTGCATGGTGCCTTTCATTGCCCCAGTGTAAGGCTTTGAGGTACAATCGTTGTCTTTCGTCACGACCTTGTAGCAAGGAACCTATTGGGTGAGAACTTCTAATCTGCCCCTAGGTTCGTTTGAGGTTTATGCATGGTGCCTTTCATTGCCCCACTGTAGGGCTTAGAGGTACCAATTGTTGTCTTGTTTTCACAACCTCATAGTGAGGAAGAATGAAAGAAGCAGTTGATTCTTGCAAAAAGAATTTTCCAAGGACGAGAAATAGTTGAAGGATTTTTCAGTTGATGGATTAAGTCAAATGACTCCTATGTAGAAGCAAGATGTTTTGATGTCTTGATGATACTAAAGGATCAAGTGCTTCTAAGTTTTATTCAAGACAAGAATCCAAGAAAATCAAGATATATGATCAAGTTGATCTCTAGAATCTTTAGGAAGAAGTTTCCAAATTGAAAATACAAAAGGTTTGACCAAAGAATTCTATCATTTCAAATTGAGATTTTCTCTATGGTAATCGATTACCGGCAGTTGAAAATGTTTATAACAGTCACTAGAAATTTGAATTCAAAATTTATAACGTGTAATCGATTACACAAGTCTTGTAATTGATTACCAGAGGGGATTTTCAGAATATAATTCCCAAGAGTCACATCTATTCAAATGGTTTATGAACGGCCATCAAAGGTCTATTTATATGTGACTTGGAAACATGAATTTAAAGAGAGTTTTCATTACCCAAAAAGTTTTATCCTCTCAAAAGATTAAGAGTTTTTCTAAACTGAAATGTCTTTATCCTCTCAAAAAGATTCCTTGGTCAACCACTTGCATATTCAATAAAGAATTTTGATTGATCTTCATTGTACAATCCATCTCTTTTAAGAGAGACCTCTTCTTCTCTTCTTCTTATTTCTGAAAAGGGATGAAGAGACCGTGGGTCTCTTATTGTAGAGGATTCTTGAACACAAGGGAAGGGTTGTCCCTATGTGCATCGTTAATTCGAAAAGAGAGTGAAAGTTTAATTGGGGAATAATCTTCATATCTCAATTCAATCCCCTTTTTCTTAAGGTAACTGAGGCCATTTATCCAACATCCTATTCTTGATAACTCACTTCTCTCTAAAAAGACAAACTTTCTGGAATGATAAAATGAGGTCACATGGACGTCTTGAAAACACAGTCAATCAAATGCTTCCCTCTTTCTTTTTTGAACTCCTTTTTTTTTTATTTTGAAACTTATTGGTTTTGAACTTTACTCGTTGTTTTACGGCACCCCCACCAACGTGCAAGACGAGTAATCTCTGATTGAATGGTCACAGGTCGCTTGAGCAAATAGACCAATGGCTTGCACCCAATTTCGGTGAAAGTTGAAAATCCTGATGAGTCATTAGAGACATCTACAACAGCTTTCAAAATTGCCCCATGTGTGGCATCTCTTGTCAATGTCAGGATTTACACGCGATTCTCCTCAAATTTCAGCCAGCCCGCATCAATTAGACCTTGCACCTTACGCTTCAGGCCCCTACAATGCTCAATGGAATGCCCCGGGGCTTCTCCATGACAAGCACACGTTGCGTTCGAGTCGTATTCTCGGAGAAATAGAGGTTGATGAACCTTGGTTGGGGTTATGGCTACCATTGAATTATCAAATAGATATGGGAGCAAGTCAGCATAGGACACTGGAATTGGGGTGAATTCTACAGGCTTTCTCGCTGCAAAATTCATTTCTTGGTTGGTGTTTTTGGTTTGTGCTAAAGGTGGTGCTCGTCATTGGAAGTGCGGTAGACAGACTTTGTGGTTGTTTTAGGGATGGCCTTTGTGGATAACTGGGCGGTGGGTAAGGAGAAGGTTGGTTATTGGCTGAGTAACGACATTGTTGGGTTGGTGGGAAACTTGGCTGTATAGGAATGGCAGTCACAGCACGGGCTTCTCCTTCATCCTCACCCTCTTTATTTGCCCCAACTCTTTTTTTTTTGCATTTATCAAAGCAAGATGGTCAGATTTGCCTCTTTTCAGACCCACTTCGATCCTTTTGTCGGCGAAGACCATATCATCAAAGCTTGAAGGTGTGTAGCCCACCATCTTTTCATAGTAGAATACTGGTAATGTGTCTACTATCATTGTCATCATTTTTTCGTCATTGAGGTGCCACTTGAGCTGCCAGGTCTCTCCACCTTTGGGCGTATTCTTTGAAAGATCTATGCCCCCATTTTGCACATGTTCTGTAGTTGCATCCTATCCGAAGCCATTATACCGACACTGCCTAACGAAGGCAACCATTAGGTCCTCCCAGGAATGGACTCGGGAAGGTTCCAAGTTAGTGTATCAGGTAACAACTACCCCAGTAAGACTTTCTTGAAAGGAATGTATCAATAATTCCTCATCTTTTGCGTATGCCCCCATCTTCCGACAATACATCTTTAGATGGTTCTTGGGGCAAGTAATCCCCTTGTACTTGTCAAAGTTCAGCACCTTGAACTTGAGAGGGGTGATGATATTGGGTATTGGGAACAACTCTTCTAGGTTAGCAAAGGAATAATCCTCACCTCCTTCAATGGCCCTGAGCCTTTCCTCTAGATGATCCAGCTTTCCCATTTCTGCCATAGCATGAGGGTTTTTACTTGTCGTGGAATGCAAGAGGTGTAGTTGTGGGTGATACTGAGGGCCCTCCAAAGGGTTTTGTAGGGGTATAACACCAACTGCTTGCCCTTCATTGGCATATCCGAGGCAAGGCTCAAAGTCGGCTAGATTGTGATGGGGAATTTCATGTGTCTCTCCCACGGTTTAAGAGACATGTGCATGATCAGTTTGGGGTTGATGGCTCTCAATGGGTATAGGAGTGGAGTTATTGACATTCTTATTGGGAGTGTACGCCATATTGGGTGGCGTATAGTTGAGAGGCAAGCCATATGGCGGGAAGGCGTGCTCGTTTTGAATTTGCACATCATGGGGGCCGCCCGTACTTCCCAAATCTTTGCCTACCATATCTGAGGTTGGATGATTCATTTGGTTGATGCTGGATGCGGACGTCGGGTTCACCTTAGCAACAACGCTGGTAGCGGCAATTGCAACTGCATTGGCTTCCATTATCTTCTTCACGCTCATCATGGCCTCCATCATTGCGGCCATTTGCTCTTTCATGGCCTCCATGTCGGCCTCCATCTACTCTTGTACCTCCTCCACTTTACCCATTACTCTACCTCTAGCACAGGTTCGGTGAGGGCACCGTAAAGCATGTTTTTTTTTTTATAACAATGATTAAGTTTTTTTTTTTTTCAAGGAAAGAATGCAATGAGCAATGCAACCAATGAACAACATGGATGTATACGAATGATGCACAATTGAACTATTGCGAATTTGTACACTGGATATGAGGTTGAATCAATTTAGATTTTCAACATGGTCCATGACATCTTCGTCAAGGTGAAACTGGAAGTAACAAGGACATTAACAGTCCTAAATGTGTTTGGCAGTAGACGAAGCAACGATGTAACCCGATCCATCTTTTGCCCCAATTTTTTGCAAGATGGTTACTTCCATGCTTCAACTTGACTCGATGAACCTTTTCGTAAAAGCACGAGCTTGGTTCAACCCCATAACCAAGGGAATGGCAATTTTGATCGCCAATACTTCAACAACATTTCATAGGGATGAAAGACTCGAGAATACGCATGCTATGCATGGAAAATGTAATTATGAGATTGAGATGCTCGAAGAGACATCCTTTCTTAATTAACCACGCATTAGATACCATGCTCAAACATTTTGTTTTGTTGTTTGTGTTTTTTTTTTTTAATTTTAGAAATGGGTTTATGATCCCAACATGGTTGGCTCATGGTACCTAACACATGCAACTAAGAATGCATCATTAATTTTCATGCTTCCCTTTTTTTTGTTTTTGTTTTGTAGAGGAAAATACAAGGATCATGTATGAGCAAACATGTAGAACAAAAAGTATGTTGAACGCATATGCATGATGATGCAATGACTCATGCAAAATGGGAATGTGATAACGGACAAATGTAGGAACGATATGTTCATTATGATGCTGAAGAGATGTTTATGCGATGCATGATATGAATGCATTTACGGACACGAGAGCCCGGAAAATTATCTCTCCTTATTGCGCATTTGGGGGGCGCAGTGCCCCATGTGTGCAGTTAAGAAGACGATATGGATCTTCCGGCTTCCCATGACAAAAGACGAGACCCACATACAACGCATGTGTGACGGTATGATGCAGATGCGCATGCATGAAACGGAAAGAAAACAACACAAAGGGGTAATTCACACATACAAGACTGTAGAGATCCAACTTTAATGCTACGTTTTGGGCATGATGGCGCCTCAACGTAGTATTAAAAATGTTACGTATTACTCTAAAGAAAACAAACATCACTAGCAAAACTATAAACTAGTGCTATTTACCAAAAAATGCATGAGAACGAATGGCACGGAGCGTGTTTGCTCTTTGCCCCTATTTGGGAACCTATAGGACAATATCTAGGGGTCTCTAATAACTACTCCCCAACAATTCATAACTCACACGGCTGTTTTCTAGAGGTATCATCACTCAAGATAATAATATTATGGCGGTATGGAATACCAGCGACAACACATTATAAAGAGAGAAAGCTCTAGACGAGGTTTCACTATTATCAAGCAAGTCGGAGACCTAGCATGATGATAGATTCACCTCCACTCCTTAAATTCCCATGAACCCGGGTATAGGGCCCTTTTTTTACTCAAACCCGTGGGTGCTTAGAATGCAGTGTAAAAAATGCGAAATAGACAACAATTATTTACATTTTACACAGTTCAACCAATGCACACACGAAGTTTCACAAATCCACAATTCCTTAAAATAGGCCTAACTCACAAAAATAGTCCCCAGTGGAGTCGCAAACTATCGCAATGTGCCCTTCGCGGGCGAGCGAGGGCGAGGCTCACGGGTGCACTTTCCAAAGGAGGAAAGATGCGCGGAGTCGCCACCAACGTTTATTTGTGGAAAATGTAGGAAAAACCAAAGGAAACCGGTCGAAATGAAAATTTTAAGTTCGGGAGTTGTATTTACGCTTGAGGAAGGTATTAGCACCTCTCACGTTTGTCTCAAAGGACAACAGCCTATTCTTTAGAATTGTGGAAATTGTGTTACCTTAACTTTTAGTTTTTTATTTTTTGAGGTCGACAAAAGCGGGGCTCTTGCTCCTACGTACCCTCCATCGAAGAGGAAATCAGACCTACGTAGTTCTTTTTTATGCGTGAATCAAGTGATTGATTTTTTACTTGAGGGGTGATTATTTTAAGGCGTTGGACCTTAAAAATGATCCTTTTTACTTAATAAGAAACTGAAATGATAAACTTTCAAAAACCTATTTTTGTGGACGAGCTTGACTAGGCGAGTTCGATTTTAGCCTTAGTTTCACTTTAGTTATTAGTCAATTCAATTAAGAATGAGAAATCCCAAAGAGAAAACGTCCGATTGATTTTTCGCTTTACTTTACTAAAAGGTATTTTTTTTATTATTATATTATTATTTTACCTCTTTTTTGATTTCCAACGTGGTTACGGCACGACCGAACGGTCGGAATTCATTTTAACCGAAATTAACGGATGATACAATTCAAACGATCGGTGGAAATTTATTTTATTTTTAGATTAAGCGAGAAATGACTTAAATAAATGGCTTAAGCACGTCAAAAGGAGGTATAAAAAGCAAATAAAAACGAGAATAAAAATACATGAAACAAAATGTGGACCACCACGGGTACATAGAATGAATTGAAAAGCTTGGTTTGAGGTACTTACCCGTTGAAGATTGAAGAAAATGAAGAACGAACGATGAATCTTGAAGAACGGTCGAGAATCTTCGCGTAATTACTCACGGAAACGTTACGGAAGCGCCTCGGCTTGGATTTTCTTCACGGAAACAATTTTCCTCAGCAATTTCGAGAGAGAGAGAAGTGCCAAGAAGGCTGAACCCTTTTCTTCTTCACTCCTCCCCCTATTTATAGCAAAATAGGGGAGGAGCTTGCCACCCAGCTCGCCCAGGCGAGCAAGGTTGCTTCCTCCAGAAGCAACAGCCTTCTGGAGGAAGAATCTGGAAGGCCCAAGTGGGCCAGATTGCTATTTGTACCCCTCTTTTTACTAAATGCACCCCCTTCTATTTTTTTGGTAATTCTTTTTCCGTAACGTTATGAAACTTTACGAATTTCGTAACGATACTTATTTTCCTTCTGCAAGGTTACGAATCCTTACGGATTATGTATTTACTCTTTTTTAGCTTTTGAAGAAGTTACGGAAACTCGCAAATTGTGCAAAAACACCTCTTTTCGATTTCCGCCACATTACGGAATTTCACGGATCGCGCAAGCCTGCTTCCTTTTGATTTCTGACACGTCTCGGGACTTCATTTATTGTGCAACAAAGGACGCCAAGTATCTCAAAGCGGCTAACGAAAGGTTGCATGTCATCAAGTAATAATCCCCGGACGAAATTAGGGTATGACAATACACAACATACAACATATGAAACATGGGCACCATCAAATGCACTAACTGTGGATAATTAAAGATTCTAAGCCATCCCCCTCCAGAGATGCTTAAAACTCTTTAACCATTCTATTTCCCCTACCAGGGACATCCAACAAGGTCAATGCACGCCCCATGTATATACACAACATACATCATCACAATGCATTTTCAACATCATCCACATTTCATCTCAATATCATCTTCAACATCAACATCATCTCATCTTAATGACATTAACCACAACAACAACATCATCTCATATTAACACAATCATCAATAACAACATCAACTTATGTTAACATAGTCATCAATAACAACATCAACTTATGTTAACATAGTCAACAATAACAACATCACCTCATATCAATATTATCATCAACATCAACGTCACCTCATATCAATTAATATCATCAATAGAAATATCATCAGTAAGTCACATTCTGCATATACATATATAGTTCATTCCTGAGATTCACACTCCCCAGATCTTAAGACAACACAAGTCTAATAAAAATAATAATGTTATTCATCAATAATAGATATATCGCATCCCATTAGTCAAAAACATTGTTTTCTTGAAAACCAACATGCAACAGGGACAGACATACATCCCCATAATTAGGTTCCCTGACTCTAACTATGGTATCAAAAACGGTAAATTATAATAAACTCCCCTCACCTATCGTGAGCTCTCCTTCAGTTCCTTTTTGCATCGCTCAAAGGTCTCTCTTGTTCACGCTCGTCAGTCCAAACACAAGGTTCTATATGTCGAATTGAAGGAAATTTAATATGGATTTCAGAAACAAGGTAATGAGGGGTGTTTTGGATTCTACAAAAAGGAAACATCATTTTGAAATTCTGATCATGCCAATGTGACCGGGTTCAGTGAAGGCCACAAAAATAACATCAATGTTATAAAAAGATAACTTTTACAATGTCTCATTCTCTAGGTTTTTTCAAAGGAAGTATAAAAACACCCTGTTACATACCCAACACACATGAGACACTAAGAGAAACTCAAACTAACTAAGAGAAGGGTTTAGAAATCAAGATTACCTCAGAGAAGCTATGAAATGGAGGATTGGGGGATTTTCTCCACTGAATCCTTGAGGAGGATTCTGCTCCAATTAAAGTGTTCCTCTTGGTGTAGGGGTTTGACGGCAAGCAACAGCGACTCGCGGTGGTCACCAGTGGTCGTGGGTGGTGGAAAAATGAAGTGTTAGGGTTTGGGTGGTGTTTTGGAGAAGAGGAGAGTGAAAAATCGTGTTTTTCACAATGAGGAGCGTATTTATAATATGCAGATCTCGCTAGGCCAGAGTCCACTTTTCGCCCTTAGTGCGAGAATTCGGGCTTAGCGTAACTCCCTCTACACTAGGGCTCGCTGAGCAGGCCAAATCTCACTCAGCGCAATTCCCTCTCGAGTTGGAATTGTGCTTAGCGCGCCCTTCTCGCTTAGCGAGACATCAAAGGTGGTTATTTTCAAAATCCCAACAGTCAGACTGTGGAACAATGTCTTAGTAAGCTCCAGGAAAAATGTGAAGATGATCCAACGGTTAATGAATCCGTTATCACAATTTTACTAAGATAGGTTTGGGTAAAATATGAAATCTCATAATTTCAACTTAGTTCAACAAAACTCCACATAATTTAGCATCCAAATCAAGAAATTAATACATGACTAATTCAAGTCATACCTCAACTCATTCAAGTCAACCATATAGTCAAATAACATGATAAATATAATTAAACATCGATTTATAACTAGTAATATTTCAGGGTGTTACTGAACACTCAATTGGAGTTCATAGTTCGTTGGAGAATATAAGTACCCAGCTAGAAAACATTGAGACTAGGTTGAGCCTTAGCAACCTCCTTAACCTTGATGAGGATGAAGCTTAGTTATGTTTTAAGAGTTGGCTTTTGTTGTCTGATTGTCCTTTCTGATTATGTTTAATTTTGTTTCTGTCTCTGATCACTTATTTTGTGATGTTTGATTAATTAGTTATGCTTTCTCATAATAGTTGTAATGATTAAGTTGTAATGTTTTTCTATGAATGAAATGCTATGATCTTTTTTCCCTATTCACATCATATATTTGTTTGTTTACTCTATGAGTAGTTATGACTTTTTGGCCTTGTTATGCCAAAAGGGGGAGAAACATTGCGTTAGCATTGCATTAGGAAGAAGTAGTGCATTACATACATGCATTCATATACAACTCTACTTAATGATGATGATGATGATATGATTTGACACTTCTCTTAATGTTTTGAAACTTTTAGGTTTTTTAAAGAAAAGTCTCTCCTCTCAAGACACTCCAAATGCACTCAAATGACAATTCAAGTTTGGCATCATCAAAGCCAAAAAGGGGGAGATTGTTAGAGATAGGGGGAGCAACATGAAGACTAAGCTTTGGAGCCTAAAGAAGTTTTGTCTTTTTACATGCCCAACTGTTTGAGTTGTAGAAGCAATGTCTTCCAAGGTTATTTTGATGATGCCAAAGAATCAAGAGTTAAGCAAATTCCAAAGATTCAAGAATGAAGTTTCAAGAATCAAGATTCAAGATTCAAGAATCAAGTTTCAAGAATCAAGATTCAAGAATAATCAAGATCAAGATTCAAGACTTAAGATTCAAGAATCAAGAGAAGACTCAATCAAGATAAGTATTAAAAAAGTTTTCCAAAACATTGAGTAGCACAAGAAGTTTTCACAAAATCATTACCAAAGAGTTTTACTCCCTAGTAATCGATTACTAGAAGATAGTAATCGATTACCAGTGTTTTTAAAACGTTAAGATTTCAAATTTCAAGAGTTACAACTTGTGTTTAAACATTTTCAAATCATTTTAAACTTGTGTAATCGATTACACAATACTTGTAATCGATTATCAGAGCTTCTAAACGTTTTGATTTTCAAAATTTAAAATGAAGAGTCACATCTATTGATGTGTAATCGATTACACCTTAATGGTAATCGATTACCAGTGACTGATTTTGAGAAATAAATTTCCAAAAGTCACAATTCTTCAAGTGACTTGTTTCTGAAGATTTTTCTAAAGTCACAACTTTTTAAGTGACTAGTTTTAAAGAAATTGCCAAAAGTCACAAACTTTGACTTGAGTCATCAAGAGATTATAAATATGTGACCATGACATGAATTTCATAATCTAACAATCATCTATCTTTCAATCTTTTTCAACATCATCTCTCAACATCTTTCAATCAATCTTTCTATATCTTTCTACAGAATTTTCTGATTCATTTCTCTTCATCTTTCTAAAAGTTTTTGTTCAATACTTTTTCTTTGAAGAAAAGTTCTTTGATAAAAAACTTGTGTTATTCATCTTTTTCATTCTCTTCTCCCTTTGCCAAAAGAATAGAAGGACTAACAACCTGAATTCTTTTGTGTCTCTCTTCTCCCTTACAAAAGATTCAAACGACTAACCGCCTGAGAATTCTTTTGATTCTTCCCTTCCTCTTAAGCAAAATATTTCAAAGGACTAACCGCCTGAGATATCTTTTGTTTCCCCTTATAAAGATTCAAAGGACTAACTGATCTAAGCTCCATTGCAGCTTGTAGGCCTAGGATCTTCTTCATCAATGGATTCCTTTGCTTCTTGGAAGATGAATGGCAATGGAATGGAGAAGGAAGAGAGAGAGGAGACGCCACTTCAAGGAGAAGATGAGTCTAGAAGAAGCTCACCACCATAGGAGGCCATGGATAAGAGCTTGGAGGAAGAAGAAGATGAATGAAGGGAGAGGGAGAGAAGAGCACGAACTTTTGTGCTTTAAAAGAGCTCTGAAATCTGAAGTTTAATTTTCAAATGAGCAAAGTTGAAAAAAAATGCACACACATGACCTCTATTTATAGTCTAAGTGTCACACAAAATTAGAGGGAAATTTGAATTTCAATTCAAATTTCACTTGAATTTGAAATTGAATTTGTGGAGCCAAACTTTGGAGCCAAAATTTCACTAATTATGATTAGTGAATTTTAGTTATGGTTCAGCCCACTAGTCCAAGATCAATTCCAAGATTCTCCACTAAGTGTGCTTAGGTGTCATGAGGCATGTAAAGCATGAAGGACATGCACAAAGTGTGATTATATGATGTGGCAATGGGGTTTAGTAAGCAAATGCTCACCTCCCCCTCTAAAATTTAATTGGATTGGGCTTCAACCAATTCAATTAAATTTATTTCCAACCACACACCTCAAATATTCACTTAGTGCATGTGAAATTACAAAACTACCCCTAATACAAAAACTAGTCTAGGTGCCCTAAAATACAAGGGCTGAAAAATCCTATATTTCTAAGGTACCCTACCTACATTATGGAGCCCTAAATACAAGGCCCAAAATTAATGAAACCTTAATCTAATATGTACAAAGATAAGTGGGCTTATACTTATCCCATGGGCCGAAAATCTACACTAAGGCTCATGAGAACCCTAGGGCCTTCTCTTGCATCTTTGGTCTAATCTTCTTGGAGTCTTCTATCTAATGTCCTTGGGGGGTAGGCTTGCATCATTAACCGCCTGAGAATTCTTTGTCCCAACACATTGGAGGGTACATCCTTTGTGGTACAAGTATAGGGTACATCTACTTGGGAATTATTCTACTGAGAACAAGAGAGGGTACATCTCTTTTGGATCAGTTCAAGTGGAGGGTACATCCACTTGGTTATTCAAAGAGAACAAGGGAGGGTACATCCCTTGAAGATTTTTGGCTTGTAAAGGATTTTACAAGGTTGAAAGAAATCTCAAGAACCGCGGGTTGCTTGGGGACTGGATGTAGGCACGGTTTGTGGCCGAACCAGTATAAATCTTGTGTTTGTCTTCTTCTTCCCTACTCTCTTTAATTTCCGCTGTGTACTTTTAATTCAACCCCCCCCCTTCTTAATTATTCCGAGACCACTTGATCCAACAAGTGGTATCAGAGCAGGTTTCTTGTAGAAAGTTTCACAACTTCAAGATTCATGGCTTCCTCAAATTCTCTGTTTCCGGAAGGAAACTCCATCTGTAACATCCTGGAAATTTCTACCCGGAGTTTTCGGAAACGATGTATTTTGAATGATTATATATATAAGTATTATTCAGTGTATATGCCTATATGTTCTTGGTAAGGGTAGGAATAGTGGGGGCAAGATATGCGGGTTAGGCTAATTAAGGAAGAGAAGTCCATAACTGGGAGGTTATGGGTTAATTCTTAATTAATTAGTTTAAAAATCATCGTTTTGCGTGCGACTTAGAATTTAACGAAACCAACCTCTGAATCACGCTTGGGGTTTTATTCTGAACGTTTTGATATATATATTGCTTGCTTTCGAAAACTGGCCCCGACGGACGCAGAGAAACGCGAGAAACTGGAACCAGAGAAACGGCACGCAAACCGAGGCAGGATTTTTAGCGTTTCAAAGGTCAGATTTTCCTCACTTTTGTGACTGAGTATGGGTCACAGTCAAAAAGAGAAAGTGGGCCCTTCTTGCTCCACTCAAATGGAGACATGTGGCATTGCTTAAATAAAATAATAGAAAAAAAAAAGAAAACCCTTTTATTAAGATCAAAAAGCAACTCTCTCTCTCTTCACTCAGCAGAAAAAAAAAAAAAATTCAGACAGCTCTCCCTCTCTCTCACGCAGCCTTCTTCTTCTTTTCTCTCATCCACCATTGTTGCCTAACAAAGCTCCAACCTTTGGCCATCATTTCTGCCCCAAATCGTGAAAGGAGGGCGTTTTTGGAGTCGTGAAGTGCGTGGCTACGAGTGGGACTTCGAAATTTCAGGTTTGGGTGGACTTCTTTCTCTCTTAAATTTCGTGGGTATGGGGTTTTGGGAGATATGATGGGTAGTCTTGCTAGGTTTCTGCTGTGTGATGATTATTTGTGAAGGAACTTGTTGAAAGCTTGTTGAAATTGCCATGTTGGGATGAGTTAGACATACCCATTCTGTTTTAGGGTTTTGTGATGATGTTTATATGCTGAAATTGCCTATGGAAACTGTTAGAGATGAAGGGTAGAGTTAACCTAGGGTTAGAAAGTGAGAATGTGGTGTTGTGAGTGGAAAAAGAGTGAGGCTTTGAGAGTTGGAAGGCTAAGTCTGAATTCTGTGGTAAATGGAGGTTAAAGTGAGTTAATACTAGCTTGAAATGTCATTTAGGACTTGGGAGAAAGCTTGGACTGTGCTAGAGAGAAAAACAAATGATCAAAGTGAATAAAGAGCCATTTCTAGGGCAAAATTGGGTGTTGAGGAGTCAAATTTTGATTCGGTGGAATTTTAGGTGTAAATTCAGTTTGAGCAAGTTTAGATTGATGTTATGGACTTGTGTGAGGTGAGAGTTTGCTTCAAATTTATCTCATTCTAAATTTCACTTTTCAAACCTAGAAAACCCATTGAATTGAGGGGTTTTGGACACCTAGATTCTGTGTTGTTGTGTTTTGAAGCTTGACTTTGGGTTAGACATGATTGATACATGATTTGGGACTTGTAGGATTTGATTTGGGCAAGATTGGATGAGGGGAAGTGTGGTTTTCGAAATATGCTCTTTGTGCAGATTTTGTTGTATAATTGTGCAGCAGAATTTTGCACAAGTGCAGAAAAATCCATGTATTTGCTGGTTGTGGAAAGAGTAATGTAGAATGAGTTCTGGATGTTTGCTACTAGATCCCAACGGTCAAAATGTAGGCTTATGCACTATAGACTTCCAGTAAAATTTTGGAGTCGATCCAACGGTTAACGAATTGGATCGAAGGAATTGTTACTGGGGTCTTTAAGTGAGAAAAGCTGTGATTTTGGTTAGTGTGTTGAGCAGAGTTTTCTGCCTTTGCCCTGTTTTGCTTGGCTGTGATAGCTTGTGCTGTTTGAATGTTGTTTTGCTTGGATGTTGTGGAAGCTTGGGAGGATTGATGGGGACCCGGTGTTGAGAGAAATGAGGATATGGGCTACGTGGGAGTACGTGAGCTCAGTTGGAGGTGGGCAACAGGGGATGGTGGGTTTATGCACGCATTGTGGATGTGGAAAACTTGTTGTGCACCATCGCCCGACCGCCACCTAGTACCACATGTGATGGGTACCCCATAATCCTACAAGCTCGAGATGAGGAAGTGTTGAAGGGTGAAACTTCCTGCTTTTATTGTTGACCACAGAGTGGTACCTGGAGATATGTCGCGGGGGTCAGGAGACCTTGGGGACGTCAGGTGGGGTGCTATTGCCCAAAACCAAGCTTGGCCAATCCCGACCCAACCCGGGTATAGTCGGTTAGTGAGAACCTGTGATGTACCTAAACAGGCGGGCTCCTGGCAGTCAACAGATAAAAGGAACAAAGACCACAAAGCAAGGAGGTTTGTGGTGGCTGGCCAGCTGTGAACTTTGATTGATATGTGGGTTATGGCCTCTGGTAATCGATTACCAAGGGTGGGTAATCGATTACAAGGCTTAAAAATGAAGACAGGAGGCTAAGATGGTCTTTGGTAATCGATTACCACGGGGTGTAATCGATTACCAGGCTTGAAAACGAGGTCAGGAAGCTAGGGAAGCCTCTGGTAATCGATTACCAAGGGGTGTAATCGATTACCAGGCTTAAAAAGGGAACTGGGAGATGGTGGAAGCCTCTGGTAATCGATTACCAGCCTGTGTAATCGATTACACAGAGGAATGGGTCACTGGTAATCGATTACCAGGCATGTGTAATCGATTACACAGTGCATTATTGCATATTTCATGTCCTGAGGCTGTGTAATTCAAGTTTAGCCTCTGGTAATCGATTACCAAGGCTGTGTAATCGATTACCAGAGATGGAAATCCTTAAAATACCCCTTTTACTTGCATGTAGTGGTTATGAGACAAATGGTGTGCAGTGCAGTTAGATTCTTGTGAAAGAGTCTACCCCTTTCTTTCCTTTCTTGTAGATCGTGATGGCGGCGCAGCTAATCCGTGATCGAGTAGAGATGGAGTGCCTAGAGGGAGCTTGGGAGACCCTCGAAGGCAACACGAGGTGCCGATTTCGGGGCACCATTCGATTCACGGCTACTTCTTTGGTGCATCCAGATGAACCTACACGGACGCTTCAGCGCACGGTGGAGTGGACAGCTCCTTGGATTAGTTTTGTGTATTTTTGAGGGTGGGTGTATCTAGGACTGACTGTTAGGTTTACTCTTTTGTTTTGTATGGGTAGACCTGATGTATAGGAATTTGATTATTGTATACTTGTGGCTGAAGCCACCACTATGGATACCTTTGCTCTGGATGACACTATGTATTTTGTAAAACTCCCATATTTTGGACAGCTTTAAATGATGAATGCGTTTATGATCGATCTTGTTATTTGAAAAGAAAGCGTTAGCAACTTTATTTGTAAAAGAGTTTATCGACCGTATTTTATTCTTTTATTTTCACGTGACGACCTAAAGTAATGGCTGGTACATTCTTTCTTTTGAAAAAGCAAAATAGTTTAGAGATTATGAGCGGTGAGAAAGAAATGACTCTGAATAGAGTTGTGAACTGGCCATTCAGGACTCTGTAGTGAGGATTTTCCTTTGAAACCTTGTTTTGGTGAAAAGAGAAAGAAATGAAAAAGAAAAAGAAGAAAAAAAAATTTACCATGGTTTTTGTTAATTAAATCATTACTATTAAACCAGTCATTATTTTGGGGACGCCACACCATCCATAAGCCACCTATCTTTAATGGTGAGGGTTACCACTATTGGAAAACCCGAATGCAAATCTTTATTGAAGCCATAGATTTAAACATTTGGGAAGCAATAGTAATAGGATCTTACATACCCACCATAGTAGATGCAAGCACTAGCACCACAACACAAAAACCTAGAGATAAGTGGACTAAAGAGGATAGAAGAAGAATCCAATATAATCTTAAAGCAAAAAACATTATCACTTTTGCCCTAGGAATAGATGAGTATTTTAGAGTGTCAAACTGTTCAAATGCAAAGGAGATGTGGGATACTCTCCAACTTACACATGAAGGCACCACTGATGTGAAAAGATCTAGAGTCAATACCCTTACACATGAATATGAATTATTTAGGATGAACCCTAATGAGAACATCCAAAGTATGCAAAAAAGATTCAGACACATAGTCAACCATCTTGCCTCCTTAGGAAAAATCTTTCCTAATGAAGATTTAATAAATAAAGTTTTAAGATGCTTAAGTAGGGAATGGAAGCCCAAGGTAACTACCATTTCTGAAAGTAAAGATCTTTCCTATATGTCTCTTGCCACTTTGTTTGGCAAATTGTAGGAACATGAAATGGAACTTCAACGTCTCAACCAAAATGAAGAGACCAACAAAAGGAAAAGAAGCATAGCACTCAAAGCCTCCTCAATGCAAGAAGAAGAAGAAGAAGAAGAATTTGATGATGAAGAGGACTTCTCACTCTTTGTGAAGAAGTTTCATAAATTTGTCAAAAATAGAAGAATGGAGAGAAGTTACAACATCAACAATGGGAAGAGATCCCAAGAAGTTTCTCCTACACTTAAATGCTACAAGTGTAATCAACCCGGTCACATAAAGGCAAACTGTCCCTCAAATGAGTCATGGCTCGAGAAGAATGAGAAGAAAAGCTATAAAGAAAGAAGATCCAAGAAGGCTTATATTGCTTGGGATGACAATGACTAATCTGATGGTTCGGAGAAGGAGATCAACCTTCTATCCAAGAACTATGAAAGCGATGAGAACATCTCTCAAGAAGATTAAGCAAAAAGCAAAAGTCTGACTTCCATCTTTAAAGATCTAGGCACTTGAATCATGAAAAAGGTGACATCAAAAATCATTTTCTTTTAAATTTAGTTGATTGAATTTTTTTTTCAATTAACTTGTTTATATGATGACTAACATTTTTTTTTGTTTTGATTGATTGCTATGTGCTTATATGATTGATTGAGTTATTTTCTTTTTTGAAGCATGAAGTTTATTATTAAATTCTTTCTTGAAGCATGAAGTTTATTATTAAAACAAATAGTTGATAGTACATATGATTCTTGCATGATTTTTTGTATGATATGTGAATTACTTGCTTAAAAGTCATTCATAAAGTTTTTTTTAATCTATTATGCTATATATATTTATTTTCATATAAGAGTTTTAGATATAAAATATTTTGACCCCTTTTCAAATCCTTTCACTCTAAGAATTCATTCAGCACTTAGTTTTTCTAAAAAGCTCTCTGGTAATCGATTACTACAATACTGTAATCGATTACAGCAAGTCAGGAAGAGTGTAATCGATTACTAAATGTTGTAATCGATTACAACGCATCCCTGCTCCTATAAATTCAGATTTCGAAATCAGAAATCAGAAACCTCCATTGCTCTCGCGAAACCCTCGTTCCCAATTCTTCTTTTTGCCATAACTCACTCATTTCTTATCCAAATCACTCCCCACAAAGCCCAAAATTCATCTTTTTTCATTATCTTTCATTTAAACCGATTGAAATTTTGAAGGAGTCTCTCAAATGGTGGAACCATCAAAGAAGCGCAAAGGTTCTTCGAGTAGAAGCCAATGACATTCTGAGGTTCAAGATATTCCAATTCCTTCCTCCATTTCCTCCTCCTCATTGTTCTCATTGGAAGAACAACGTATATGGTACACAAACCTTTTCTCCTCTCGTTCTATCATAGACCCTAAGTTCATAGATATGGATTTCTTTTTTGATGAGAGTTTCGAATGCATTCAAGCATTTCAAAACTCAAATCTTATTCCCTTTATGTCTCTAAAATTGCCTGTGTATTCTGAATTGGTAAAAGCCTTTTATTCTAATCTTGAAATTC
Source organism: Glycine soja (assembly GCF_004193775.1). Lineage (NCBI taxonomy): Eukaryota > Viridiplantae > Streptophyta > Magnoliopsida > Fabales > Fabaceae > Glycine > Glycine soja. Next base: position 32,743,578 of record NC_041019.1, read on the forward strand.
AAGAAAGTACCTTAATTTCAGAAGTTTATGGGATAAAGATGATCATTGACCAACCCCTCTTCTATGATTTGACCCAATTGTCTAGTGACGGTGTACCATTTGAAGGTGCACTGGACGATGATTGGAGGTTTGATTTTTTTGTTCATGATGCTCGCCGGTTGGTTTGCACCAACCAAGTGGATATGATCGGAAGGCTTCTTGCCGGTTCATTGGCTCTTGAAAGACGCATCCTTCACTATCTTATTGTTCGTATTTTAATCCCAAGATCTTTAAACCTTGCACAGGTTTCTGAAGAAGATCTTATAGTCATGTGGGCCTTTCATACTGGCCGACAAATTGATTGGGCACATTTAGTCCAGTATCGCATCCATAAGGCATTGCGATTAAATGCTTCTTTACCATATCCACATTTAGTCACTCTTTTCCTTCAACATTTTAATATCCCTATTGATTCTGAACCTTATGTTCCAATCAAGAGATCTTTCTTGATCGGTGCTGCTGTGGTTGCATCCTTTGGTTACCGCAAAGAGCATGATGGCTCTTGGGTAAAAAAGGGTGCTCAACCAAATGATGATGAAGGACAATTACCGGTTGAAGGGGACTCTTCACTCCTTTAGAGTATTTTGGACAGGTTTGATGGACTTCAAACCTATGTTGGTGAGAGGTTTGATGCTTTAGAACGACAAGTGGATTTTGTGTGACACTTAGGCTATAAATAGAGGTCATGTGTGTGCATTTTTTCAACTTTGATCATTTGAAAATTAAACTTCAGATTTGGGAGCTCTTTTAGAGCACAAAATTTCGTGCTCTTCTCTTCCTCTCCCTTCATTCATCTCCTTCTTCCTCCAAGCTCTTATCCATGGCCTTCTATGGTAGTGAGCTTCTTGTAGACTCATCTTCTCCTTGAAGTGGCGTCTCCTCTCTCTCTTACTTCTCCATTCCGCTGTCATTCATCTTCCAAGAAGCAAAAGAATCCATTGATGAAGAAGATCCTAGGCCTACAAGCTCCAATGGAGCTTACATCATGTGGTATCAAGAGGATCTTCATCTAGGTGATGTTCTTTTGCTTCCTCTATCTTTTTGTTCGGTGAATTCTCTTTAGTTCCTTGTTCTTCATCTTATTCTCCATGTATATCCTCCATTGTCTTGTGGTTTGGTTCTGTTTCGAGTAGATTCAAAAAAATAAACCAATTAAATCTTAGATCTACACTTGTTCTTGCATTTCTATGGTTCAAATTTTGTAGATCTACTCTTGAATCATGGTTTTGTGTTGATTTTAGGTTCTATCATTTTTCATTCATAATATTCTTGTGCTGAACCTTAGATCTAAATTTTCTTCCAAAATATTTATTAGAAAAAAAAAACACAAAAATCTAAGTGTAAATCACTTAATCCATGTTGTCTTAGAGTCATGTTTAGTCATAGCAATTGCCACATTATGTTCTAAGTTTGTGTTGAATTTTTATTTTGTTTATTGGATTCTAGATACATTTGTTCATGTATTATTGTCATTCTTAGCCTATATTTTGAATTTTGAGTCTATTTCATGCATTTTATTTAGTTCATAACATGTTCTAAATCAATTCCTAGAAGTAGTCTTGTTGTTGAACTCTTTTTTTTTGTTTTCTAAGTTTCCTACATGATGCCTATGGTGAAGTTGAGTTGTGGCTGGATTTGTGAATCAAATAAGTCTTAAGCTCTCTTGAATTGTGTTATTCAAGATAATTGAGCATAATCAAACACAAATTGTAACTATCCAAGCCTTAAGCAACATAAACACTACTCTTGATTTCTAGGTTGAAATCGCTGGTGCAGGCAGCTTGAACATATGAACTTATATAAATTACTGGGAATTGGTAACTACGTGTTTTAAGCTGAAATTTTTACTGAATTTTCTAGACATCTGGAAAAAAGAACCAAATGATTTGGATAAAAGGAAAAAATAAGAAAAATCACACAACTTGGCAGAAAAATCAGTGTCTAGGAAAAAAAAGGGAAAGGGAAGTGTGCTTGTTGTTTTGGCTCAAAATTTGTTCTAAAATTGGTGCCTATTTTATACCAATCCTAGTTCTGAAATTTCAATTGAAAATTATTGTGAAGTAAGTTGGTGCCTTTTTTTTTTTGTAATTTGTAATTGGCAATTTTCTTTGCTTTCAAACTTTGTAACAAAAAGGCCTTTCATTGGAAGTAAGTTGGGAGCCTCCAATAAGTAACCCTACTTCCATTTGTGTGTAATAATTTTAGGCAATTTTCCATTAGGATAGTGAGTGTTTTGTTGGGAACCTTAAATGAGGTCATCCAAACACTCTTAGGATCCGCCTAGTTTGCATTTCTTGCACTTTAATTTCTTGCTTACTTTTATAGCTTATTTCCTTTACCCTCCATTGTCAAACCGCCTAGATAGCTTGGCTTTTACCAATTAGTTTTTACCTTATCTTTCACACCTCTTTTAGTGTTTATTTTGGCTTGTTTCAACCATAGTTTCATTTACCTTTTTTTTTTCAAATCCCCAACAAGAAAGAACCATAACTTAGGAACCAACATGAGTCTTCATTCTTCATCTAGTGTTAATGGTGAGGGTTCTACTCCTAAGGACCCCTTGTATAAGATATTAGATGAGTTGAGATCCCTTAAGTTGTGGAAAGAAAAACAAGAGAGAAAAGAAAAAGGTAAAAAAAGAGTGGAAGAAATAAGTCAAGATGAAAGAGAGAAAATAAGCGAGGAAGAAAGAAGAAAAATAATGAAAGAAATGAAAAGAGAAAAACATGCCTCGTATAGTAGTCATGACTCTTACAAGAGTTTAAGTGAAGAACTTAGCGACTATTATAGAGGGCGCCATAGTTCACATACTAAACATCACTCCAAAAGAAAAGAAAAGGATAGAAGGCCTCAAGATGTTAACATTAGTCTCCCATATTTCCATGGAAAAGATAATGTTGAGGCCTACTTAGATTGGGAAATGAAGGTTGAACAACTCTTTGCTTGCCATCATATTAGCGAAGAGAGAAAAGTTCCATTGGCTACCCTTAGCTTTCAAGGGTATGCCCTCTATTGGTGGACTTCCCTTGTTAGGGAATGAAGGATTCATGGAGATCCTCCAGTAGAGTATTGGAATGATCTTAAGAGTGCCCTTAGGAAGAGGCACATTCCCTCCTACTATGAAAGAGAGCTTATGGACAAGCTCCAAACGCTTAGACAATGGAGTATGAATGTTGAAGAATATAGACAACAAATGGAACTACTCCTTTTAAGAGCTGGACTTAGGGAGGAGGAAAGAACAAGCATAACTAGGTTCCTTAGTGGGCTCAATATGGAAGTGAGGGATAAGGTTGAACTCCTTCCATATAGGGACCTAGATGAGCTAGTCCAACTTTGTATAAGAGTGGAGCAACAACTTAAAAGAAAGCCTTCTTCAAAATCTTATGGATTTCACTCTTATCCAAGGAAGGACCAAGCCCAAGGAATTTTGGGGGTTGCGCCTTCAAAACCCAAGGAAGATAAGGGTAAGACCATAGATAAATCCACCACTAAGACTAGTTCCCAAGAAAGGACTAGCAACATTAAATGCTTCAAATGTCTTGGGAGAGGTCACATTGCCTCTCAATGCCCCACAAAGAAAACCATGATTATGAGGGGTCGAGAAATTTATAGTAGTCAAGAGGAGACTACTTCTTCCCCTTCCTCTAGTGGAAGTGAAGATGATGTAAGGGGTGAAGAGTCTAGTGAGGAAGTCTAACCCCAAGAAGAAGGTGACTTCTTAATTGGTAGAAGGCTCCTTGGAGGTTGTCATACCCTAATTTTGTCCGGGAGTACTTGTGTTCGGTCCTTGAACCTTGTTTGCTCCCTTCGGAACCCTCGAAACAAGCATCATTGCATAATCCGTAAAGTTTCGCAACATTCTAGAAGGAAAAACAAGCATCATTGTGTAATTTGTAAAGTTTCGCAATATTCCGGAAGGAAAAACAAGCATCGTTGCGTAATCCATAAAGTTCCGCAACGTTTCGGAAAGAAATCAATAAAAAAACACCAAGAGGGGGTGTACTTAGTGAAAATGGGGTGCAAATAACAACCAAGCCCACTTGGTCCTTCCTGAGTGTTCCAAAAGAAGGCAGTGCCTTCTGGTGGAAGCAACCCAGCTCGCCTAGGCATGCTGGGCGGCAACCACCTCCCTCTTTTCTCCTATAAATAGGGGGAGGAGGGCAGAGCAAATGGGTTCAGCCCTTCTGGTATTGAGAAAACTCTCGAAATTAGTGAGAAAAATTGTTTCCATGAAAAAAATCCAAGCCGAGGTGATGTAAGCTCCGTTAGAGCATGTAGGCCTAGGATCTTCTTCATCAATGGATTCCTTTGCTTCTTGGAAGATGAATGGCAGCAGAATGGAGAAGGAAGAGAGAGAGGAGACGCCACTTCAAGGAGAAGATGAGTTTAGAAGAAGCTCACCACCATAGGAGGCCATGGATAAGAGCTTGGAGGAAGAAGGAGATTAATGAAGGGAGAGGGAGAGAAGAGCATGAAATTTTGTGCTCTAAAAGAGCTCTAAAATCTGAAGTTAATATTCAAATGATCAAAGTTCAAAAAAATGCATACACATGACCTCTATTTATAGTCTAAGTGTCACACAATTGGAGGGAAATTTGAATTTCAATTCAAATTTCACTTGAATTTGAAATTGAATTTGTGGAGCCAAACTTTGGAGCCAAAATTTCACTAATTATGATTAGTGAATTTTAGTTATGGTTCAGCCCACTAATCCAAGATCAATTCCAAGATTCTCCACTAAGTGTGCTTAGGTGTCATGAGGCATGTAAAGCATGAAGGACATGCACAAAGTGTGACTATATGATGTGGCAATGGGGTGTAGTAAGCAAATGCTCACCTCCCCCTCTAAAATTTAATTGGATTGGGCTTCTACCAATTCAATTAAATTTATTTCCAACCACACACATCAAATATTCACTTAGTGCATGTGAAATTACAAAACTACCCCTAATACAAAAACTAGTCTAGGTGCCCTAAAATACAAGGGCTGAAAAATCCTATATTTCTAGGGTACCTTACGTACAATATGGAGCCCTAAATACAAGGATCAAATATAATGACATCCTAGTCTAATATGTACAAAGAGAATTGGACCCAAACTTGGGCCATGGGCTCAGAAATCTACCCTGAGGTTCATGAGAACCCTAGGGCTTTCTTCAGTAGCTCTAGCCCAATCCTCTTGGAGCCTCTTGCTCATGGCTCTAGTGACTGGTCCCTTCCTAGGGAGGATTGCATCACGAGGTGCTTTCGTAACGCTTTCGAGACGTTTCCGTAAGCGATTTCGTGGAGATTCTTCACCGTTCTTCATCGTTCTTTGTTCGTTCTTCGGTCTTCAACCGGTAAGTTCCCAAAATCGAATCTTTCAATTCATTCTATGCACTCTTAGTGGTCCCTACTAGTTTTTTGTACTTTTGTTTTCGTTACGTTTATTTTCTGTACCCCCTTTTAACGAGCTTTTAACCGTTTATTTAAGTCATTTCTCACTTAATAAATGATAAAAATGAATTTTAACTGATCATTTGTGTTGCAACATCGTTTAATCACCATTAAAGCAAAATCTAACCGATTGTTCACACTGTAACCACGATTAAACCAAAAAAAGGCAAAATAATAATAAAATAATCAAAATATCTTTGAATAAATTAATGTAAAAATCAATCTGACGTTTTTCTTTGGATGTTTCCTTGAATGAATTGACTAATAACTAAAGTGAAACTAAAGCTAAAATCAACTCACAAATCAAGCTTTGTCCGGAAAAACCACTAAAAATCATTTTAAGGTCTAGCGCGTTAAACGATCCTCTTTGCTTTCATCGGTTAACATGGACCTTTCAAAAGCATAGAAACCAACATGTAACTTTACCGCTTTGGCAAGAACACGTAGGTCTGATTTTCTCATCGCAATTGAGGATACGTAGGAGCAAAAGCCTCGCTTTTGTCGACCACCCCAAGAGATCGTTAATGGTCCAACGCCTTAACGTTTCTCTCCTTTCAAAAACCAAGAGATCATTAATGGTCCAACGCCTTAACATTTCTCTCCTTTCAAAAACCAAGAGATCGTTAATGGTCCAACGCCTTAACATTTCTCTGATTTCAAAAATAAGAGATCGTTAATGGTCCAACGCCTTAACGTTTCTCCCCATTCAAAATCAAAAGATCGTTTAATGGTCCAACGCCTTAAATGACCTCTTGTTCGGTTAAAATATATCTTGCCAAAAAAGATAAAAACAACTTAACCAATGTTTAGTTCTAAAAGAACTACGTAGGTTTGATTTCCTCATCGCAATTGAGGATACGTAGGAGCGAGGGAAACACCCTTGTCGATCACACCAAAATTAAAAAGCATAAAAACACAGAAAGACATAAAAAGGGAAAATAAAACATTTTGAAGTCATATTTGCACACTTAATTAAAGGTTGTCGTCCCTTGTGATGGACGTATGGGGTGCTAATACCTTCCCCGTGCGTAAAAACAACTCTCGAACCTTTCACGATTAAAGTTCGTAGACCACACCTTTCCGGTTTTTCCGACGTTTTCCTCAAATAAACGTTGGTGGCGACTCCACGCATTTTCCTTTCTTGGAAGACGCACCTGTGAGCCCCGCGTCACCCTCCCTTCGAAGGGTAGGTTGAGACAGTTGGCGACTCCACTGGGGACTATTTTTTAGAGAGTTAGGCCAATCAATCAGCGTGCAACATCTCATCATGACTTTTTCTTTATTTATGTTCTTCATTCCTTTTTATCTTTGGTTTTTGTCCATATTTGTACATAACCTTGGCTATGTTGTTGTGTTTGGTGTGTTTGTTTATCAATTACATTCATAGTTAGAAATACCATTTTTCTACACACACATAACACCTACCCTTCACACACACATTGAGATACTAGGCCCTACACTCGGGTTCATGGGAATATAAGGAGTGGAGGTGAATTTGTGGTCATGCTGGGTCTCCGACTTGCTTGATAACAGTGAACCCTCATCTAGAGTTTTTATCTTTGATAACATATTGTTGTTGGTAGTCCCTACTGCCACAATATGTTTTTCGAAGGGGGTGATACCTCTAGAAACCATCAAGAGAGATATGACCACCTTGGGAATTATCACTAAAAGCCTTTTAGTTCCTCCCGTTTAGGTCCCTAAAATAGGGGCACGAAGCGAACATGCTGCGTGCCTTTTAAACACTGCCATGCATATAACCTAAATGTCATGTACGCCTTTGTTGTATGATTATTTGAGGATATTGTCATGTTGTGTACATCCCACTATTGCGCTTTTGCGCATCTGCATCATGTCATCACGCATGCGTTGTATGTTGGTCTCGTCTTTTATCACGGGAAGTTGGAAGGTCCATATCACCTTCTTAACTGCACACATGGGGCACTGCGCCCCCAAATGCGCAGGCAAGAAGAGATGATTTTTCGGGCTCTCGTGTCCGTAAATGCATTCATATCATGCACCGCATAAGCATCTCTTCATGGCATCGTAATGGACATATGTTCCTGCATTTGTCACTTACCATATTCATGCATTGCATTTTGCATAAGTCATTTCATCACCATGCATATGCATCTAATAGGTTTTTTGCATACCATTTTTTTTCATGTTTACTCATGCATGATCCTTGCATTTTCCTCTGCAAAACAAAAACAAAAAAAGAAGCATGAAAATTCATGCTGCATTCTTAGTTGCATATGTTCTGTACCATGAGCCAACCATGTTGGGATCATAAACCTGTTTCATTTAAAAAAAATTATTGAACTTGGTACCTAATGCATGGTTAACTAAGAGAAGATGTTTCTTCGAGCATCTCAATTTCATAATTACATTTGCCATGCATAACTTAAGTATGCTCGAGTCATTCATCTCTGTGAAATGTTGTCAAATTATTGACAATTGAAATTTTCATTCCTTGGATTATAAGGTTGAACCAAGCTCATGCTTTTATGTAAAGGTTCATCAAGTCAAGTTGAAGTATGGAAGTAACCATCTTGCAAAACATTGGGGCAAAAGATGGATCGAGTTACATCGCTGCTTCGTCTACTGCCAAACACATTTAGGACTGTTGATGTCCTTGTTACTTCCAGTTTCACCTTGACAAAGATGTCATGGACCATGTTGAAAATCTAAATTGATTCAACCCCATGTCTTGCATAAAAATTCACAATACTTCAACCGTGCATCCTTCGCATACATCCATGCTTTTCATTGGTTGCATTGCTCATTGCATTCTTCCTTTGAAAAAAAAACGAACTTAATCATTGTTATCAAAAGGAAAGAACACGCTTTACGATGCCTTTATCGAACTTGTGCTAGAGCAATGGGTGAAGTAGAGGAGGTGCAAGAGCAGGTGAAGGCCGACACGGAGGCCTTGAAAGAGCAAATGGCCACAAGGATGGAGGCCATGATGAGCATAAAGGAGATAATGGAGGTCAATGCGGTTGCAATAGCCGTTACCAACACCATTGTTGAGGTGGACCTGACCCCCTCATATGGCCTCAACCAAATAAATCATCCAACCTCAGATATGGTAGGTCTGGAAGGCAAAGAGTTGGGAGGTGCGGGCGGCCCTCATTTAGTGCGAAAAACAGGCATACCTTCCCACCATATGGCTTGCCTCCCAATTATATGCCACCCAATGTGGCGTACACTCCCAATGAGAATGTCAATAGCTCCACTCCTATACTCATTGAGAGCCAACAACCTCAATCTGATCATGCACATTTTCGCAACCTACCCTTCGGCGGGAGGGCGACGCATGACTCGTGGGATCATCTCCCAAGAAAGAAATATGCGCGGAGTCGCCACCAACGTTTATTTGAGGAAAACATCGGAAAAACCGGAAAAGACGTGGTCTACGAACTTTAAGTGAAAAGGTTCGGGAGTTGTATTTACGCATGGGGAAGGTATTAGCACCTCACACGTCCGTCACAAGGGATGACAACCTTTAATCAAATGTGCAAACATGACTTCAATTTTTATGTTCCCTTTTACATCTTTATTTCTTTTTGTACTTTTTATATTTTTATCTTTTTGTGGTCGACGAGGGTGTTTCCCTTGCTCCTACGTATTCCTCAATTGTGATAAGGAAATCAAACCTACGTAGTTCTTTGAGAACAAAGTGTTTGGTTAAGTTATTTTTTTATCCTTTTTTGCAAGATATGTTTTTATTGAATGAAAGGTCATTTAAGGCGTTGGACCATTAAACAATCTTTCGATTCTTTTGAAAAGAGAGAAAACATTAAGGCATTGGACCATTAATGATCTCTTTATTTTTGAAAGAGGTAACAAAGTTACATGTTGATTTTAGTCTTTTTTTAGAAATCTATGTTTAAACAATAAAGGTGGAAAAGACCATTTTAAGGCGTTGGAGCTTTAAAATGGCTTTTCTAGGCGATGACAAAAAGTTTGGTTTATGAATTGATTTTAGCCTTAGTTTCACTTTGGTTATTAGTCGATTCAATTAAGAAAGAAAAATCCCAAAGAAAACGTCCGATTGATTTTTTTGATTTATTTTACTAAAAGATATTTTTTATTATTATATTATTATTTTGCCTCTTTTTTGGTTTTAAACGTGGTTACGGCATGACCGAAAGGTCGGAATTCATTTTAACAGAAATTAAAGGATGTTACAATACGAATGATCGGTGGAAATTTATTTTATTTTTTGATTAGGCGAGAAAATGACTTAAATAAATGACTAAAGCACGTCAAAAGGGGGTACAGAAAGTAAATGAAATGAAAATAAAAGCACGCGAAACAAATGAGGACCACTAAGGGTACATAGAATGAATTGAAAAGTTCGATTTCGGGAACTTACCGGTTGAAGACCGAAGAACGAACGACGAACGACGAAGAACGGTTGAAAATCTTTGCAAAATCACCCACGGAAACGTCACGGAAGCGTTACGGAAGCGCCTCAGCTTGAATTTTCTTCACGGAAACAATTTTTCTCACTAATTTTAAGTGAATCTCAGATACCAGGAGGGTTGAACATTTTTGTTCTTCCCTCCTTCCCCTATTTATAGGAAAAGGAATGAGAAGCTTGCCACCCAGCTCACCCAGGCGAGCTAGGTTGCTTCCTCCAGAAGGCACCAACTTCCTGGAAGGCCCAAATGGGCCTGGTTGCTATTTGCACCCCCTTTTACTAAATACACCCCCTTGGCTTTTTTTGTTGATTCTTTTTCCGTAACATTAAGGAAACTTACGAATTTCGTGACGATACTTGTTTTCTTTCCATAATGTTACGGAACCTTACGGATTACGTAATCATCCCTTTTTTGCCTTCCGGAATGTTACGGAACTTTACGGATTATGCATTTACACTTCCTTTTGACTTCCGGCATGTCACGGAAATTCACGGGTTGTGCAACAATGCTTTCTTTTGACTTCCGACATGCCACGAAACTTCACGAATTGCCCAACGATGGGTGCCAAGTACCTCGAAGTGGTCAAATGAGGGTCGCATCCCAACAATGGATGGTCCCTAGACGAAATTAGGGTATGACCGTTGCCCCTCTTTACTTGTCTTTTACTGGAGATAAAAGGGAAGTAAAGATAAGACACTAATTTCGTTCGAGCGAAACACCATTCGGTCGGTGAATCTCCCTGCCAGCGGAACCTGCAAAAATTTTGAAAATGATCAGTACCGACACATCATCCTAATACTGTCGAATTTGATCCTCTTGGTTGACACAAGGCGCAGAATGACCATAATTTTTCTCTGCGTGTTGTTGGACACGATCGAGCCTGGGCGGCAAGGCGCAAAATGACCATAATTTGTCTCTGCGTGCCACTGGACACGATCGCCTCTGGATGGCGAAAAGGTGTACGGAATGACCATAATTTTTCGCTGCCCACCTCTCGACTTACTGTCCCCGAATGACAAAGGGCGCAGAATGACCATAATTTGTCTCTGCGCGTTTATCACTCGACTTGCGAAATATGAATGACAAAGGGTGAAGAATGACCATAATTTGTCTCTGCGCGTTTATCACTCGACTCGCTGCTCCTGAATGACAAAGGGTGCAGAATTTGTCTCTACGCGTTTATCACTCAACATGCCGCTCCTGAATGACAAAGGGCGCAGAATTTGTCTCTGCGTGTTTATCACTCATCGAGTGTACGAATGACCATAATTTGTCCCCACATGTCATCGGGCCCGCCGCCTCTGGATGACAAAAGGCGCAGAAGACGACGTTAGTCTCTGCGTGCTATCATGCTTTGAGTCTTAGAGATAGCAAAAGAAAGTTTAAAAGTGCGGGACCAAATGGTTCCCGTATGTCATCGGGCCCGCCGCCTCTGGATGACCAAAGGGGCACGAATCTTTCAATGAATAGGCCCAAAGGTGGAGAGACCTGACAGCTCAAGTGGCACCTCCAATGATGGAGAAAGAGATTATCACAATAATAGTAGACACATTACCAGTGTTTTACTATGAAAAAATGGTGGGGTACGCACCCTCAAGCTTTGCGGATTTGGTCTTCATCGGCGAAAGGATCGAAGTGGGTTTGAAAAGGCAAATTTGATCATCTTGCTTTGATGAATGAGAAAATTGGGGCAAATGAAGAGGATGAGAATGAGGAAGGAACCCATGTTGAGGTTGTCATTCCTACATGGCCAAACTTCCCACCAGCCCAACAATGTCATTACTCAGCCAATAATCTTAAGATGGATAGGCTTAGAATGCAGAAGAAGCAGTAGCAATCAATTTAATAATGTTCTTTAAACATGCAAGGCAAAATTGATTGCAATAACATAAATGAGATAAGGGAAGAGAGAATGCAAACTCAATTTTTATACTGGTTCGGCAAAATCCGTGCCTACGTCCAGTGCTCAAGCAACCTACTTGAGATTTTCCACTCCCTTTGTAAAAATCCATTTACAAAATCTGAACCACACAGGGACAACTCATCCCTTATGTTCAGGAATCCTTAAAACTTAAGAGACCCTTAGTCCCTTAATTAATCTCTTTGAATGAGAAGAAAGAAAGAATAATTCTCTCTTGAAGAGAAGGATATTACAATTGAAGTCCATGGAGAAACTCTTAATGGATTTGCAAGTGCTTGCCCAAGAGTTTCTTTTGAGAGAGCATTTGGCAATGAAGTTCTCTTGGAATCTCTCTCATTTCCTTTTGAGAGGATAAGACATTTTGAACAAGCAAAACTCTCTCTTTAAAATTCGTGCCCAAGTCACCTATTTATAGGCCTTTGATGGCCATTCACAAATCCAATGAAAAGATATGACTGTTGGCAAATTTTCTGAAAACTTTCCACTGGTAATCGATTACAATGTCTGTGTAATCGATTACACAGTTATAATTTGAAGGGTCATGACTTTTGAATTTGAATTTTAGGAGTTTCGTTGCTGGTAATCGATTACAAACATATGGTAATCGATTACATGTTGAAAATTCAAAACCCTTTTCAACAGCTATTTCTCAACCCTATCTTCTGGTAATCAATTACCAGAGCCTTGAATGTCTTGAAAGCACTTTGTTTTAAGGAAAGGCTTGATCTTGATTAATCTTGAAGCAAGGCTTTGTTTGTTGAAGCAATCTTGTATTAATCTTGAAGCCATGCTTATCTTTTGAAGCAACTTTGCTTGATTCTTCTTTTGACATCATCAAAATCATGTATACATGCATTCACAGTCCTCTGCCCCTAATGCTTAACTGAGACTTGTGCTCCCGGTTAAGGGGCCAGTAGTTTCCTTTTATCAGTTCCTAGGCCACCCCCTGATCCTGGAGGAGGGCCAACTGTGCGAGCACAACCAGAGGAGGAGGCTATTGTGCAGCTACTATGCATACCGGGGCAAGATTTCACCCGCGCCGCTGCAAAGAGACGAGTGCGGATCATGCGCACCAACATGACCACTCTTACACAGATATGGATGACGTTGCTACTTAGCAACATTCTGCCCAGCGACCACAGTGTCGATCTCCCCCTGCAGAAGTATCAGTTGGTCTGTGTCATCATGACATAGGTAAGTATGCACATGGCTTAACTGATTTCTGATGTCATCCACTATTTGCAGGGATCGTGCCCACAAGACACCCAGTGGACCCGGAGAAGTCCAACAAGGCCCTAGGGTTTCCAGCTCTGGTTACGAGCCTCTGTCAGTCCTACAAGGTGCTTGTCCCCCCCAGCAAGGTCATGCCATCGTGACATAGGTAAATATGCACATCGCTCAACTGATTTTTGATGTCATCTATTGTTTACAGGGATCGTGCCCGCAAGACACCTAGTGGACCCGGAGAAGTCCAATAGGGTCCTGGGGTTTCCAGCTCTGATTACGGGCCTCTGTCAGTTCTAGGAGTGCCCATCGCCCCTAGCAAGGTCATCAGGCCCCTATTAATAGGGCTTTCATCGAGAAGTATTGCGCCCCCAGACAGGCGCAGGGCGAGGCATCACAATAGTGAGCAACAGACGCACCGCCACCACCTCTAGAGTTCACCTCAGCTCATCCACAAAAAGGTTGGAGCGTTGCCTACGACACATGGCCGACCAGTGTAGAAGCAAGCTTCATGATGATGAATCAAGATTGATTCAAGAAGTTTTGATGATGACAAAAAGCCCAGAGAATGATTTCAAGATTAAGTTCAAGATCAAGATTAATTTCAAGATTCATCAAGAAGATTCAAGATTCAAGAATAATCTAGATCAAGATTCAAGACTCAAAGATTCAAGAATCAAGAGAAGACTTGATCAAGATAAGTATTAAAAAGTTTTTCAAAACATTGAGTAGCACAAGAAGTTTTCACAAAATCATTACAAAAGAGTTTTACTCTCTGGTAATCGATTACCAGAATATAGTAATCGATTACCAGTGTTTTAAAATGTTAAGATTTTCAAAATTCAAAATGAAGAGTCATATTTGTTGATGTGTAATCGATTACACCTTAATGGTAATCGATTACCAGTGACTGTTTTCGAAAAATTCATTTCCAAAAGTCACAATTCTTCAAGTGACTTGTTTCTGAAGATTCTTTCAAAAGTCATAACTTTTTAAGTAATTAGTTTTAAAGGAATTGCCAAGAGTTACAAGTATTGACTTGAGTCATCAAGAAATTATAAATATGTGACCTTCGCATGAAACAATCAAAAATTGATCTTACTCATCTCTTTCAATCAATCTTTCAATATTTTCTTTCATCTCTTTCAATAGATTTTTTCTGTTTCATCTTCTCTTCATCTTTCTAAAAGTTTTTGTTCAAAACTTTCTCTTCCAAGAAAATTTCTTTGTTCAAAAACTTATGCTATTCATCTTTTTCATTCTCTTCTCCCTTTGCCAAAAAGAATTCGCCAAGGACTAACCGCCTGAATTCTTTTTGTGTCTCTCTTCTCCCTTTTCCAAAAGAACGAAGGACTAACCGCCTGAATTCTTTTGTGTCTCCCTTCTCCCTTGTCAAAGAATTCAAAACGACACAGTCTGAGAATTCTTTTGATTCTTTCCTTTCCCTTATACAAAAGATTTCAAAGGACTAACCGCCTGGGATATCTTTTGTATCCCCTTCACAAAGTTTCAAAGGACTAACCGCCTGAGAACTTTGTCTTAACACATTGGAGGGTACATCCTTTGTGGTACAAGTAGAGGGTACATCTACTTGGGTTGTTGTAACAGAGAACAAGAGAGGGTACATCTCTTATGGATCAGTTCAAGTGGAGGGTACATCCACTTGGTTGTTCAAAGAGAACAAGGGAGGGTACATCCCTTGTGGATCTTTGCTTGTAAAGGATTTACAAGGTTGAAAAGAAATCTCAAGGACCGCAGGTCGTTTGGGGACTGGATGTAGGAACGGGTTGTTGCCGAACTAGTATAAAATTCTTGTGTTTGTCTTTTATCTTCCCTACACTTTTAATTTCTGCTGTGCACTTTAATTATCGCTTTTACTTTTGGTTAAGTTTTTATTTTTGTTCTTTACTTTCTTATCATTATAGTAAAAGCCTAATTGAATCTAGTAATTAAGAAGGATAAGTTTTTTAATTAGTAAAGGTTCATCAATAATTAATTCAACCCCCCTCTTAATTATTCTGAGGCCACTTGATCCAACAACCAGCAGGCGACCAAGTCCAAAGCCAAAGGTAAGCAAAATACTAGGCCCGTGACCGACAAGTCATCACGCGTCTGGCTCAAAACGTTAAAGAAGCGCTACTAGGAGGCAACCTAGAATTGGCTACGAAGAAGCTCCTCGCGAAGCGGTTTAGGAAGGGCACCATTGAAGAGGATTCCAGTATGGCCCCACAAGCCGACACAAGCTTTGACAAACACCGATTCCAGAGCGTGGAACATCAATAGTGTTTCAAGGCCATCAAAGGATGGTTATTCCTCAGACAGAGACAGGGGTAGCTGAGGGATGATGAATTTTTGCACTTCCTTGGAGGAGGCGGAGCCATACAACTAGGATCGGCAAACTTGTGATCTATCCATCATTATTTCTTTTAGTTATTCTATTATTCTGTTATTTCCCTTGTGATCTGACATTATCTGCTTCCAATTATTATGTCCATTGTGATTGAACTGCACATGCAGTTATCTGTCGCATTGTGAGTAATTTACCACTTTTGGCATATGGTCGTACTTACTTTATGATGATTTGTCTGAAACACAAAAATGTGTAAGTCTGGTGTACTTTCGTTCACACACTTTTTTTCAATAAAATGTAATCTCGGGTATCAACCGTGCCCAGGTTACAAGCTGTTTCTAATCTTTTGAAAATGGCCAAAACTAAAAACAAACAAGAACAAAAAATATATCTTTTGGCTGAAAGGCCAGCACGCTTTTGAAAAGAAATAACTTCCAGCTTTTCTTTGAAAAAGATTCACTGATCATAACACCAGTTTTTGAAAAAAAATGTGTATGCACCTGAAGGGTGAATGCTATGAAAATTTTCCCGAACGCCCAAAATGGACTCGGATGAATGCATGAATTGATAAAATAACATGTTTTGGAAACACTGGGTTGACTTAAATAGGGAAAATGAATCCTGAGCCCTAGTGTCACATGACCATAAAAACTTGATGCTTGAGTGTCCACATGGGTGCATGCATGACCAGTTTTGCATAAAATTTCCAAATCATCATTGTTGCATGTGTGTCATGGAAATAATGTGAGACATTCCTTTATCCCTGAATCGCTGGCCGAACTAACACCCTGACATATATCATGTCCAGCCGTCCTACAAGCCTTGAGCCAAAATCCCAACTCACCATAAACCTTGACCCAGGGTGAGAATGCCCATCCTTGCCATTAGAAGAAAACAAAAAAAAAAAAGAAAAAGAAAGTTCCCGATCAAAGATCGGAAGAAAGCAAAAGAAGAAATTCCCAATCAAAGATTGGGAGAAAGAAAAAAAGAAAGAAAAATTCCCGATCAAAGATCGGAAGAAAACAAAAGAAATATACAGAAAGGTCTTTGGCCCAGACAATATCTGAACAATATAGAATTTTCACAAGTAAACAAGAAAAGAAAGGAAACCACGACTTGAAGTGGTCCTCTCCCTTTGATCGCCAACCAAAATCCTGTGCACTAGCGACTTTCTCGCCCTGCACTAAATAAAAATAGAAAAGGAAAAGGCCCAAACACTCAGAGCCAAATTCCTCACCAAAACACCATTCCCGAAGAAGTCCTATTGATCCATGATCACGCATGTAATCTTTGATTTGATAGGAAATGATTTGCAAAATCAAGTCATGACATATCTATGGTTCGGAATTAGGATAAAACACTTACCTCTGTGAGATTGATACACTTTGAGTGATTTTCTTCTATTTTGTTGGACCTAGTGTTTCCTCTAAATGGTCGTTTAGAAACGAAATGCTAACATCCAAAATCTCATTTATGGTTATGAGAAAATTTCATCAGCATACTCTCCTTCCCCAATAGACACATTGTTTTTCACCAAAAATCATATGTTGCTCTGATCAGTTGGAGGTTTTATTTCTTTACTAAAGCATGTTCACATTTTAGTGAAAGAACACCGAGACTATTTTAGTCTCACAAAATCAAGAACTACGTAGGTCTGAGTTCCTCATCACCAATTGGGGATACGCAGGAGCAAAAGCCCTGCTTTTGTCGATCACCCCACCTTTTGTTACCGTGACCCAAGAGTCCGGTGGCATGCGGAGACACCTGACGGTAACCCGCACACACCCTTTGCTATCCAGCGACTCGAGAGTCCGGTAGCATGTGGAGACACCTTATGGTTATCCACACTTTTTGTCATCCAGAGACGGCGAGTCCGATGACATGCAGGGGTACCTTATGGTTATCCGCACCTTTTGTCAACCAGAGGCAAGCGAGCCCGTTGACACGCAGAGACTAATGTCATCATCTGCACCTTTTGTCAACCAGGGGCAGGCGAACCCGTTGACACGCGGAGACTAACATCGTCTTCTGCACCTTTTTTCATCCAGAGACGACGAGTCCGATGACATGCGAGGGTACCTTATGGTTATCCGCACCTTTTGTCATCCAGAGACGGCGAGTCCGATGTCATGCGGGGGTACCTTATGGTTATCCGCACCTTTTGTCATCCTGAGACGACAAGTCCGATGACATGCGGGAGTACCTTATGGTTATCCGCACCTTTTGTCAACCAGAGGCAAGTGAGCCCATTGACACGCAGAGACTAACGTCGTCATCTGCACCTTTTGTCAACCAGGGGCAAGCGAGCTCGTTGACACACAGAGACTAACATCGTCTTCTGCACGTTTTGTCATCCAGAGACGGCGAGTCCGATGACATGCAGGGGTACCTTATGGTTATCCACACCTTTTGTCAACCAGAGGCAAGCTAGCTCGTTGACACGCAGAGACTAACGTCGTCTTCTGCACCTTTTGTCATCTAGAGACGACGAGTCCGATGACATGCGGGGGTACCTTATGGTTATCTGCACCTGTCGTCAACCAAGGCGAATGAGTCCGATGATATCGGGATGATGTTGGTCGTCCGATTCTGATTATTTTTGAATTTTTTTTGTAGGTTTTACTGTTGTCATTCAAGACATTCAAGCCCGACGACACCCAAGATTCTTCTCTGCTAGGCAGGGACGATCGAGTTCGATAGCATGTGGAAACGTCGTGGTTATCCCATTTTATTGCTTTCAAGGCATTGAAGTTTTGCTGACGCCCTGAAGCCTTTTTCTTTCTAAATGATAGGTTCCGCTGGTTGGAATATTCATCGGCCAATTGAAGTTCCGCTAGAACGAAATTTGTGTCTTATCTTTACTTCCCTTTTATCACAATTAAAAGATAAGTAAAGAGGGGCAACTGTCATACCCTAATTTCGTCCGGGAGTACTTGCAGTCGGTCCTTGAACTTTGTTTGCTCCCTTCGAAACCCTCGAAACAAGCATCATTACGTAATCCGTAAAGTTTCGCAACATTCTAGAAGGAAAAATGAGCATCGTTGCGTAATCCGTAAAGTTTCGCAACATTCCGGAAGGAAAAACAAGCATCGTTGCGTAATTCGTAAAGTTCCGCAACGTTTTAGAAAGAAATCAATAAAAAAACACCAAGAGGGGGTGTACTTAGTGAAAATGGGGTGCAAATAGCAACCAAGCCCACTTGGGCCTTCCCGAGTGTTCCAAAAGAAGGCGGTGCCTTCTGGTGGAAGCAACCCTTCTGGTATTGAGAAATCTCTCAAAATTAGTGAGAAAAATTGTTTTCGTGAAAAAAATCCAAGCTGAGGTGCTTCCGTAACACTTTCAAGACGTTTCCGTAAGCGATTTCGTGGAGATTCTTCACTGTTCTTCATCGTTCTTCGTTTGTTCTTCGTCGTTCTTCGGTCTTCAATCTGTAAGTTCCCGAAATCGAATCTTTTAATTCATTCTATGCACCCTTAGTGGTCCCTACTTGTTTTGTGTACTTTTGTTTTCATTACATTTATTTTCCATACCCCCTTTTAATGAGCTTTTAACCGTTTATTTAAGTCGTTTCTCACCTAATAAATGATAAAAATGAATTTTAACCGATCATTTGTGTTGCAACGTCGTTTAATCACCATTAAAGCAAAATCTAACCGATCGTTCACACTGTAATCACGGTTAAACCAAAAAAAGGTTAATAATAATAAAATAATCAAAATATCTTTGAATAAAATAATCAAAAAAATCAATCAGACGTTTTTCTTTGGAAGTTTCCTTGAATGAATTGACTAATAATCAAAGTGAAACTAAGGCTAAAATCAAATCACAAATCAAGCTTTGTCCGCAAAAACCACTAAAAATCGTTTTAAGGTCCAGCGCCTTAAACGGTCCTCTTTGCTTTCATCAGTTAACATGGACCTTTCAAAAGCATAAAAACCAACATGTAACTTTACCGCTTTGGCAAGAACTACGTAGGTCTGATTTTCTCATCGAAATTGAGGATACGTAGGAGCAAAAGCCCTGCTTTTGTCGACCACTCCAAGAGATCGTTAATGGTCCAACGCCTTAACGTTTCTCTCCTTTCAAAAACCAAGAGATCGTTAATGGTCCAACGCCTTAATGTTTCTCTCATTTCAAAATCAAAAGATTGTTTAATGGTCCAACGCCTTAAATGACCTCTTGTTCAGTTAAAATATATCTTGCAAAAAAAGATAAAAACAACTTAACCAACGTTTAGTTCTAAAAGAACTACGTAGGTCTGATTTCCTCGTTGCAATTGAGGATACGTAGGAGCGAGGGAAACACCCTTGTCGACCACACCAAAATTAAAAAGCATAAAAACACAAAAAGACATAAAAAAGGGAAAATAAAACATTTTGAAGTCATATTTGCACACTTGATTAAAGGTTGTCATCCCTTGTGATGGACGCATGGGGTGCTAATACCTTCCCCGTGCGTATAAACAACTCTCGAACATTTCACGATTAAAGTTCGTAGACCACACCTTTATGGTTTTTCCAACGTTTTCCTCAAATAAATGTTGGTGGCGACTCCGCACATTTTCCTTTCTTGGAAGACGCACCCGTGAGCCCTGCGTCGCCCTTCTGCCGAAGGGTAGGTTGCGACAGAGGTCAATCTTGTGATCTATCTCAATCCCAAAGAGAGAACATATTTCATACAAGATGCAAAATTTTAGATAAAACTTGTTTTCTCATTGTGGATAGTGGATCTTGTTGAAATTGTTGTAGCACAAGATTAGTTTCCAAGTTGAACCTCACTATCATTCCCCACCTAAAGCCTGATAAACTTCAATGGCTCAATGAGCAAGGGGAAATGATAGTTAACCAACAAGTGAAGGTACCTTTCTCCATTGGGACATATAAGGATGAAGTTAATTGTGATATAGTTCCTATGGAGGCAGGACATATTCTTTTAGGAAGGCTGTGGCAATTTGATAGGAAGATCATTTATAATGGCCTAACTAATGAGATTACCCTCACCCATCTTGCCACTAAATTTGTGTTGCATCCTCAAACACCTTCACAGGTGGCCAAAGACCAAATAACTATGAAAGATAAGAGGGATGAGAAAGAAAAGGTAGAAAAACAAAAGAAAAAGAAGGATAGTAAGGCCTTGTCTTCAAAGGCCAAGGGGAAGGAAAAAGAGGGAAAGGATTCCTCCAAGAAAATTGTTAAAAAGGAAAATCATTTTGCAACAAAAGGTGATATTAAAAGAGCACTCCTTCTTAAACAATCTTTCTACCTTCTCCTATCAAGGGAAACATCCCTTAGCACTGCCACAATTCCTACATTTGAGACCTTACCCCCAAAGGTCCAAGAACTCTTGCATGAATTTGGTGATATATTTTCCAAAGAGATACCCCCTGGGCTACCTCCTTTAAGGGGAATAGAACACCAAATAGATTTAGTCCCAGGAGCAAGCCTTCCTAATAGGCCAGCCTATAGGACTAACCCTCAGGAGACTAAGGAGATAGAGTCTCAGGTTAAAGAATTGTTGGAGAAGGGCTGGGTCCAAGAGAGCCTAAGCCCATGTGTTGTGCAAGTGTTGTTGGTGCCCAAAAAGGATGGTATGTGGAGAATGTGTACAGATTGCAGGGCCATCAATAACATCACTGTAAAGTATAGGCACCCCATTCCTAGACTTGATGATTTGCTTGATGAGTTGCATGGTGCCAATATCTTTTCAAAAATTGATCTTAAAAGTGGTTATCACCAAATCAGGATTAAAAAGGGTGATGAGTGGAAAATCGCTTTCAAGACCAAGTTTGGTTTGTATGAATGGCTAGTGATGCCTTTTGGGCTCACTAATGCACCAAGCACCTTTATGAGGCTTATGCATCATGTCTTAAGGGATTTCATAGGTAGATTTGTAGTTGTTTATTTTGATGATATTTTAGTGTACAGTAGGAGCCTAGATGATCACTTAGGACATCTCAGGCAAGTTCTTTCAGTCCTTAGGAAAAACACCCTCTATGCAAATATAGAGAAGTGTACCTTTTGTGTAGATAATATAGTTTTCTTAGGTTTTGTAGTTGGTAGAAATGGGGTCCAAGTGGACCCTGAGAAAATCAAGGCCATCCAAGAATGGCCCACCCCAAA
The DNA here is from genome assembly GCF_004193775.1 of Glycine soja. Classification (NCBI taxonomy): domain Eukaryota; kingdom Viridiplantae; phylum Streptophyta; class Magnoliopsida; order Fabales; family Fabaceae; genus Glycine; species Glycine soja. Next base: position 32,765,097 of record NC_041019.1, read on the forward strand.
AAGTGTGGGAGATATTAGGAGTTTCCATGGGTTAGCAAGCTTCTATAGAAAGTTCGTTCCTAATTTCTCTACAATTGCATCACCTCTTAATGAGCTGGTGAAGAAGAATGTGGCATTTACCTGGGGTGAAAAACAAGAGCAAGCCTTTGCTTTGCTCAAAGAAAAGCTTACTAAGGCACCTGTTCTAGCTCTTCCTGACTTTTCTAAAAATTTGAGCTAGAATGTGATGCCTCTGGAGTGGGAGTTGGAGATGTATTGTTACAAGGTGGGTACCCTATTGCTTATTTTAGTGAAAACTTCATAGTGCCACCCTCAACTACCCCACCTATGATAAAGAGCTTTATGCCTTAATAAGAGCCCTCCAAACTTGGGAACATTACCTTGTTTCCAAGGAATTTATCATTCATAGTGATCATCAATCACTTAAGTAGATTAGAGGGCAAAGAAAGTTAAACAAGAGGCATGCAAAATGGGTAGAGTACCTAGAGAAATTTCCATATGTTATCAAATACAAAAAGGGAAAAACAAATGTGGTAGCTGATGCCCTATCTAGGAGACACACATTGTTTTTCTCCCTAGGAGCTCAAATTTTAGGATTTGATAATATTAGGGACTTGTATGCTTTAGATGAACATTTCTCTCCCATTTACAAGAGTTATGGGATAAAGGCCCAAGATGGATTCTATTTGGCTGAGGGGTATTTGTTCAAAGAGGGAAAGCTTTGCATACCCCAAGGATCCATTAGGAAATTACTTGTGAAAGAGAACCATGAGGGTGGGCTCATGGGCCACTTTGGGATAGACAAGACCCTTGTCTTACTCAAAGAAAATTTTTATTGGCCCCATATGAAGAAAGATGTCCATAAGCATTGCACTAGGTGTGTGGCTTGTTTACAAGCCAAGTCTAGGGTGATGCCTCATGGGCTATACACACCCTTACCCATCCCCTCTGCACCTTGGGTAGACATTAGTAAGGACTTTGTCCATGGGCTTCCTAGAACCCAAAGAGGTGTAGACTCTATCTTTGTGGTGTTGGATAGGTTTAACAAGATGGCACACTTTATACCATGCCACAAGGTGGATGATGCTTCCCACATCTCAAAACTCATTTTCAGGGAAGTTTTGAGACTCCATGGTTTGCCTAGGACCATTGTGTCAGATAGAGATGCTAAGTTCCTTAGCCACTTCTAGAAAACCTTATGGGCTAAGCTAGGAACTAAACTTCTTTTCTCTACCACTTGTCATCCACAAATTGATGGGCAAACAGAGGTAGTGAATAGGTCTTTATCCACCCTTTTAAGGGCTCTTTTGAAAGGCAACCATAAGTCTTGGGATGAGTATCTTCCTCATGTAGAATTTGCCTACAACAGGGGGGTTTGATGTGCCATCATTTTCTTCTATTTTCTAAACCCTTTTTGCACCATTTTAATTATTGATTGGTCTTAATTGTCAATTAATTAGGCAGTTTTATTATTTGGGCTCATTTAGCTAATTTGATGTTTCTAGTTTAATTTCAGGAATTAATGAAACATCGGGCTTAATCCGGATTTTGGTTGTGGACTTGAAGAGGGCAAATAAAGCAGCGCTTACCTTAGTTAATTTCTAATTAGGAAATTTCGCAATTTTATTTTATGTGGTTCAGTGTTTATTTTGTTTTGGGTCAAAGTATGTAATAGGGCCCAGTGACTTTGAGTGACTCTTTTTAAATAGCAGCCTTGGGATTCGTGCAAGGCTATTCTGTTATGTTATTCATTATTCAGAGCTTTGTTTAGGTTTTTACGTTTTTCTGCTTGAATGCTACTGTTTCGTTCTTAATGCAATTTTCCATTTTCTGCTTCTAATAACAATTTTGTTCTTGTTTCTTCTTCTACTTTCATTTACGTTTCTGCTTCATTTATGTTTCTGCTTCATTTACGTTTCTGCTTTTAGTTTCAGTTGGGTTTTCTGTTTGAATTTATGGAAGGCTAGATTTTCTGGTGTTGTTTCCTTTCGAGGACGAAGCCCAACTCTCTTTGAGGTTTCGTTTATAATGTGGCTTCCTGGCAGTTTCCCCTTCACCAATTAACCCAAATTCGTGAACATTAATCAGTGCACGATTCGTGTTCGATTAATTGCCTCTGAGCCTAACTTGCGTTCATGCTTAATGGACGAAGGGTTAACTGGTGTATGTGTTGCCTAATCACATATTGACAACCCTAAGTTGATTTTCGCTTAGTAAATTGAAATAGGGTTGGACTAAGTGGTTAACTGTTAGGGACGAATTCTCCATAACCCAGGATAAGAGAATGGCTTCTGAATCAGAGGAAACAACCCATTTTTAATATTAGTAGTTTCGTATTCCAATTTACTTGTTCTGTCCTTTAAATGACAAACAAACAAACACCCCCCCCCCAATTGTTACTGTTACTGCAAGTGTATTATGAACATTTGGTTTATCATTGCTCGTTGGGAAACGACCTAGGATCACTTCCTAGTTACTGCATTTTCATGTTTATTTGATTAGGGTATGGCCTCGATCAAATTTGGCACCGTTGTCGGGGAGCAGTGTCCTAAGGTTCATAATAGCTAGTGTTGTGTGTTTAATTCTTTCGTGTTTTATGTTTAATTGTTAGTATTGTGTTAGTATGTGTGTTACTGTTGTTTAATGTCCTGGTATTTTGTTTAGTGTGTGTTCTGTTTCAGTTTTCCTATTAAGCGCTTCCCCTATTTCAGTTTTGGGTGTTTTGCTGTGAATAATGTTTTGCGACGGACTTAGCGACCACTTTTGCTTGCGGCAAAACAGAGTAGTAGTAGAAATCATGTAGCGACGGATTTTAGCGACCACCCATGCTTAATTATTTTGGATTTTTTGTTTTAGTAGCTAGGGTTGTTATTTTTGGCTGAATTTTTTTGTGGTAACTTATTTCAATCCATATTTTGTGGGAAAAATAGCTAGAGCCTTTAGTTTGGTCAGATTTGAAAGTTCCAAAAAAGTAGCTAATTTTGTGTTTGTCAAAACTTCAAACGGCCATAACTTTTGCTCTGCTTATCAGAATCGCAATTATTATATATGTATTTGGGGAAGAAAAAAATTTCCTACGCCATGGCAGCCAGCCTGCTGAGGTCTCCATCGTCCAAAAATAGTGATTCTGTCAAAAGTTTTATATTTTTCAAGTTTTATTCACTTATTTTTCTTAACCTACCATTTTTAGTTTCCATAGTTAAACTTTGAATTTTTGCCTGAAATTTTTTGTGCTATCTTCTCATCATTTTATAAGGTTGCTCACAAAATTTCAAGTCATTTGGATATCATTTGAGGGTAGATGTAGTTCAAACCTACACCTTTATTTACATGGCAAGGCAACTAGTTGTGTATGCTGAATGTAGTGTATGACTAGAGGCAATCCATCTGACTTACAACCCTTTGATCCTGAGATAGATAGGACATTTCATAGATTAGTTAGGCATCATTTTATACCTTTTGATCATCCTGAGCATTCCATTACTGGTGAATCTATGCATTCTGTTATTGGTGATTTTGAACATCCTGATTTTGAGCATTATAATTTTGAGCATTCTGATTCTGAGCATTCTGATTTTGAACATTCTGAGAACATGGCAAAACCTCCACACCGTGAGAGGACTCTAAGGCAAATGGCTGCACCTGATTTCACCTACGAAAGCTTGTGCATCCAATACCCTGATGAGGATGTCCCATATGTTCTCAAAACTGGACAGATTCATTTGCTTCCAAAGTTTCATGGCCTTGCAGGTGAAGACCTGCACAAACATTTGAAGGAATTTCATATTGTCTGCTCCACCATGAAACCCCCAGATGTCCAAGAGGATCACATATTTCTGAAGGCTTTTCCTCATTCTTTAGAGGGAGTGGCAAAGGACTGGCTGTATTACCTTGCTCCAAGGTCCATCACTAGCTGAGATGACCTTAAGAGAGTATTCTTAGAAAAAAATTTCCCTGCTTCCAGGACCACAGCCATCAGGAAGGATATCTCAGGTATTAGACAACTCAGTGGAGAGAGCCTGTATGAATACTGAGAGAGATTTAAAAAACTATGTGCCAGTTGCCCTCACCATCAGATTTCAGAGCAGCTGCTTCTCCAATATTTTTATGAAGGACTCAGTAATATGGAGAGAAGTATGATAGATGCTGCCAGTGGTGGAGCCCTTGGAGACATGACCCCTTTTGAAGCCATAAATTTAATTGAGAAGATGGCTTCCAACTCCCAGCAGTTTAGCGCCAGAAATGATGCTATAGTCATTAGAGGAGTGCATGAGGTAGCTACAAACTCAGCTGCATCATCTAAAACTAAGAAGCTTGAAGGCAAACTGGATGCATTGGTTAACTTGGTAACCCAGCTGGCCTTGAACCAGAAATCTGTACCTGTCGCAAGGGTCTGTGGTTTGTGCTCCTCTGCTGACCACCATACAGACCTTTGCCCTTCCATGCAGCAACCTGGAGCAATTGAGCAGCCCGAAGCTTATGTTGCAAACATTTACAATAGACCTTCTCAAGCTTATGTTCCATACTTCTCATAGAAGATGTCTTAGTTAGAGTTGGTGAACTGATTTTCCCTGTTGATTTTTATATTTTGAATATGGAGGATGGGTTTTCTCAAGGATCAGTTCCCATCATTCTAGGCAGACCCTTTATGAAAACTGCTAGAACTAAGATAGATGTATATGCAGGCACACTATCCATGGATTTTGGTGATATAACTGTTCATTTTAATATTCTGGATGCTATGAAATACCCATCTGAAGATCTTTCTGTATTTCGTGCTAAAATAATTGAACATGTTGTTGATGAATACATGACTGATCTTTACTCTAATCTGCATGCCTCTCACTCTTCATGCATTGAGTCTGAAATTGTACTTGATCATATGTCTGAATTTGACGCTGAGAGTGAATCTGAAAGTGATATTGATTGCATGTCTGGTGGTGGTGTTTTACCTCTCGAGATTGATTTTATAAAGTCAGATAGGACTAACCATGTTTCAGGAAGTACACATACCTCTGACTTTCTTTATGAGGTACAGGCTGAGAAACCATCTCCTTCTACCACTATCCAGCCGACCACACCAGAATTGAAGCCTCTGCCATCAAATTTAAAATACGCTTACTTGGATGATAGCAAAAGTTTTCTAGTGATTATATCTGCCTCCCTTGCTGATGAGCAAGAGGAGAAGTTGTTGTCTGTTCTCAAGAAGCATAAGAAGGCTATAGGCTAGACCCTGGCGGACATTCCTAGTATTAGCCCATCCACATGTATGCATCGAATAAATTTAGAGCATGGAGCTAAACCAGTAAGACAGCCACAGAGAAGACTTAACCCGATGATTCTTGATGTAGTGAAGAAGGAGATAACCAAGCTTTTGCAAGCTGGAATCATTTATCCTATCTCCGACAACCAATGGGTGAGTCCCGTCCAGGTAGTCCCGAAGAAGACCGGCCTCACAGTGATAAAAAATGAGAAGGAGGAGCTGATTCCTACTCGGGTGCAGAACAGTTGGAGAGTCTGCATTGACTATAAGAGGCTGAACTAGGTTACCAAAAAGGACCATTTTCCCCTGCCATTCATTGACTAGATGCTTGAACGCCTGGCAGGTAAATCTCACTACTATTTCCTTGATGGTTTTTCTGGTTATATGCAAATTACTATTGCTCCTGAGGATCAGGAAAAGACCACATTCGCCTGCCCCTTAGGCACTTTTGCCTATAGGAGGATGCCTTTCGGCCTGTGCAATGCCCCTGGTACCTTCCAACAGTGCATGATTAGTATTTTCAGTGATTTCTTAGAAAATTGCATAGAGGTGTTTATGGATGATTTCACTGTGTATGGATCCTCTTTTGATGGTTGTTTGGATAGTTTGGAAAAAGTTTTGAATAGACGCATTGAAACTAACCTTGTTCTAAATTTTGAAAAATGTCATTTTATGGTTGAGCAAGGTATAGTTTTAGGCCACATTATTTCCAATAAGGGTATTGAAGTAGATCCTGCAAAAATTTATGTTATTTCACAATTGCCTTACCCCTCTTGTGTGCGAGAGGTGCGATCTTTTCTTGGTCATGCAGGATTCTACAGGCGCTTTATAAGGGATTTTAGCAAAGTAGCCCTTCCACTGTCCAACTTGTTGCAAAAGGAGGTGGAGTTTGACTTTAATGACAGATGCAAAGAGGCTTTTGATTGCCTCAAAAGAGCGCTGACTACCACCCCCATCATCCAGGCACCCGATTGGACAGCCCCTTTTGAGCTTATGTGTGATGCATCAAATTATGCATTGGGGGCTGTCCTTGCTCAGAAAATTGATAAATTGCCCAGGGTGATATACTATGCTTCTAGGACTTTAGATGATGCCTAAGCGAATTATACTACTACTGAGAAGGAGCTTCTAGCCATAGTTTTTGCTCTTGAAAAATTTCGATCTTATTTGCTTGGTACCCGCATTATTGTTTATACTGACCATGCAGCTCTAAAGTACTTGTTGAAGAAGGTTGATTCTAAGCCTAGGTTGATCCGATGGATGCTCTGGCTCCAAGAGTTTGACTTGGAGATTCGTGATAGGAGCGGAGCACAAAATTTAGTTGTTGATCATTTGAGTCGGATCGAACATGTAACGGATGCGGATTCACCCATTCGGGATGATTTCTCGGATGATCATTTGTATATACTGTATAGTATTTCTGACTCTCTTTCTACTCCCTGGTTTGCTAACATTGTCAATTATTTAGTTGCTTCTATTTTTCCTCCCTTAGCATCTAAGGCCCAAAAAGATAAAATTAAAAGTGATGCTAAGCATTTTATTTGGGATGACCCCTACTTGTGGAAATTGTGCAGTGATCAGGTCATTAGACGGTGCATTCCAGATCATGAGACTGACTCAGTCCTGCAGTTCTGTCATTCTTCCGCACCGGGAGGTCATCTGGGTGTTCAAAGGACAGCTCGCAAAGTGCTTGATTGTGGTTTTTATTGGCCCACCATCTTTAAAGATGCGTGGAAGATCTGCAGCACTTGTGAGCAGTGTCAGAGAGCAGGAAATACACTTACATGGCGACAACAAATGCCTCACCAACCTATGCTATTCTGTGAGGTATTTGGGTCAATTCTGTGTGCATGTACGACTTTGCATGTTTTTCTTTGAATTATAGGATATGTTCAAGAAATGGGTAATTGTTTTGAAAATAAAAGTTCTTGACATTTTGTGACTTGAAATCCTTGATTCTCCTCTACATGTCATGATAGTTTTGAAAGTGATGATTTTACCTTTGTGAGAATTTGAGCCTTCCATCATCATAATCATTTGGTGTGTTTTGCCCCATTGATTGCTTGCACAATAGCCTTGGCTAGATTCTTGTTGATGCTTCCTAATTCACATGCATATTTGGAAATGATTGAGGCAATTTTGTTCTCATAAGCTTCTAGCCAAATGGACTTACCTTGAATTAATTCCTTTGATATCCCTTTTGAGCCTTGTTTCCCTTTCTTTGTTTTGAAGCTCACTACAAGCCTTAAATGAAAAACCATGATATCACCATATCCTTAAGGAATTTTGGAGCTTTGAAATTGTTTTGGGAATAAGTGTGGGGGTTTTTGTTCATTGGATAACATGTTTTGTTGGCTATGCTTCATGATGTATTTTGGGCCATACTTGATGTACATTGTATATTGGTTAAATGTTGGACATGCTGAATAAGATGTTGTTTCTCAAAGGCTACGTACGTAAAGAAAAAAAACCAAATAAAAAAAAAGAAAAAAGAAGAAAAAGAAAAGCAATAAAGTTGAGTGAATAAGACCTTAAATGACAAAAGAATGATGAGACTCTTGGTTCTACTCTTTATGTTTAAATTTTATCTTTACTTCTTTTTATTTTCTTATTTTTTCTTAATATACACTTATTCCCCATTGCTCCTCTATTCCTTTGGGATTCAACCACTTATTCCATATTTTTCCATACCTTGTCCTTGGCCCCATTACAACCTTAAAAGACCTTTTGATCCTCATGTGCTTGTGTTTATGGGTTGATTGTCAATTTTAGAATCTTGCCAAGTTTATGTGGTGTTTGTTTTCATGGGTGCTTTGAGGGTAAATAGTAGCCTAGACACTTGAGAGATAGAGTGTATATCTTGTGAGGCTTTATCACTTTTCATTCTTGAGCTGATTAACTATTTTGCCATGATTGGGTTGCTTGGATGATTTTCATAAATGTCTTGACTTTTCGGATCTCCTTATGTTAGATGTTACCCATTCCTTTCATTCCTTGATGTTCATTGAGAAATATGTGAATGTTTTCGTTTGTCTCTCTTTGATATCCTTGGACTTTGTTCTTTGTTTCATTTTTCCCAGGAGTGAAAAAGGCTAAGTATGGGGGGTTTTGATGTGCCATCATTTTCTTCTATTTTCTAAACCCTTTTTGCACCATTTTAATTACTGATTGGTCTTAATTGTCAATTAATTAGGCAGTTTTATTATTTGGGCTCATTTAGCTAATTTGATGTTTTTAATCTAATTTCAGGAATTAATGAAACATTGACCTTAATCCGGATTTTGGTTGTGGACTTGAAGAGGGCAAATAAAGCAGCGCTTACCTTAGTTAATTTCTAATTAGGAAATTTCGCAATTTTATTTTATGTGGTTCAGTGTTTATTTTGTTTTGGGCCAAAGTATTGTAATAGGGTCCAGTGACTTTGAGTGACTCTTTTTAAATAGAAGCCTTGGGATTCGTGCAAGGCTATTCTGTTATGTTATTCATTATTCAAAGCTTTGTTTAGGTTTTTACGTTTTTCTGCTTGAATGCTACTGTTTCGTTCTTAATGCAATTTTCCATTTTCTGCTTCTAATAACAATTTCGTTCTTGTTTCTTCTTCTACTTTCATTTACGTTTCTGCTTCATTTACGTTTCTGCTTTTAGTTTCATTTGCATTTTCTGTTTGAATCTATGGAAGGCTAGATTTTCTGGTGTTGCTTCCTTTCGAAGACGAAGCCCAACTCTCTTTGAGGTTTCGTTTATAATGTGGTTTCCTAGCAGTTTCCCCTTCACCAGTTAACCCAAATTCGTGAACATTAATCAGTGCACGCTTCGTGTTTTACAAAATATGCTTTGTGTATGTTTTAAATTATGTATGTTTTACGTACTTTGGCCTTTTTGATGTTGCCAAAGGGGGAGAGAAAAAGGATATTTTTAAGAAATCAAGATATTATATTTTCAAAACTTTAAAATTAAGCATAAATTCAAAAAGAAAGGGGGAGAAAGGGATGAGTGAACGGTAGAACAAAAATTGTATGCATTCTCTTGATTTCATGATTGTCATCATCAAAAAGGGGGAGATTGTGGAAGCAATGTCTTCCAAGGTTATTTTGATGATGCCAAAGAATCAAGAGTTAAGCAAATTCCAAAGATTCAAGAATGAAGTTTCAAGAATCAAGATTCAAGATTCAAGAATCAAGTTTCAAGAATCAAGATTCAAGAATAATCAAGATCAAGATTCAAGACTTAAGATTCAAGAATCAAGAGAAGACTCAATCAAGATAGGTATTAAAATTTTTTTCAAAAACATTGAGTAGCACAAGAAGTTTTCACAAAATCATTACCAAAGAGTTTTACTCTTTGGTAATCGATTACCAATATTTTTAAAACGTTAAGATTTCAAATTTCAAGAGTTACAACTCGTGTTTAAAAATTTTCAAATCATTTTAAACTTGTGTAATCGATTACACAATACTTGTAATCGATTACTAGAGCTTCTAAATGTTTTTATTTTCAAAATTTAAAATGAAGAGTCACATTTGTTGATGTGTAATTGATTACACCTTAATGGTAATCGATTACCAGTGACTGACTTCCAAAAATAAATTTCCAAAAGTCAGAATTCTTCAAGTGACTTGTTTCAGAAGATTTTTTCAAAAGTCACAACTTTTTAAGTGACAAGTTTTAAAGAAATTGCCAAAAGTCACAAACTTTGACTTAAGTCATCAAGAGATTATAAATATGTGACCATGACATGAATTTCATAATCTAACAATCATCTATCTTTCAATATTTTTTCAACATCATCTCTCAACATCTTTCAATCAATCTTTCAATATCTTTCTACAGAATTTTTTGATTCATTTCTCTTCATCTTTCTAAAAGTTTTTGTTCAATACTTTTTCTTTGAAGAAAAGTTCTTTGATAAAAAACTTGTGTTATTCATCTTTTTCATTCTCTTCTCCCTTTGCCAAAAGAACAGAAGGACTAACCGCCTGAATTCTTTTGTGTCTCTCTTCTCCCTTACAAAAGATTCAAAGAACTAATCGCCTGAGAATTCTTTTGATTCTTCCCTTCCCCTTAAGCAAAAGATTTCAAAAGACTAATCGCCTGAGATATCTTTTGTTTCCCCTTACAAAGATTCAAAGGACCAACCGCCTGAGAATTCTTTGTCCCAACACATTGGAGGGTACATCCTTTGTGGTACAAGTAGAGGGTACATCTACTTGGGAACTGTTCTACTGAGAACAAGAAATGGTACATCTCTTGTGGATCAGTTCAAGTGGAGGGTACATCCACTTGGTTATTCAAAGAGAACAAGGGAGGGTACATCCCTTGTGGATCTTTGGCTTGTAAAGGATTTTACAAGGTTGAAAGAAATCTCAAGAATTGCAGGTTGCATGGGAACTGGATGTAGGCACGGTTTGTGGCCGAAACAGTATAAATCTTGTGTTAGTCTTCTTCTTTCCTATACTCTTTAATTTATGCTGTGTACTTTTAATTATCGCTTTTACTTTTGGTTAAGTTTCTATTTCTGTTCTTTATTTTCTTAACTTAGTAGTAAAAGCCTAATTGAATCTAGTAACGTTAAGAGGGATAGATTTTTAATTAGTCAAGACACGTTAATAATTAATTCAACCCCCCCTTCTTAATTATTCCGAGGCCACTTGATCCAACATGAGTGACATTTGTATTGATTGTTTCATCTTAGTCTCTATCTTTTCATATGTACATCATGCATCATCATGTAGAGGTAGGAAGATTGTTTCTAAAGTTAGAAATTTCTTCAGTGCATAAAACTCTCTTTTTTAATTGATTACAAGACTAATCGTAATCGATTACACAAGTGTTTGTAGCTTGTAGAGAGATTCTAGTTTTAGTTTAATCCATTACTAGTTAACTGTAATCGATTACATAGTTCAGTTGAGACCATGTCTGGTTTTTCATGAGTCTCTCTACTTTAATTAATTGCTAGGTGATCGTAATCGATTACTTCATTCTTAAAGGTGTTCCCAAAAGTGATCAAGAACACTTTAATCGATTACATCAAGAATTTAATCGATTACATTGTTCTTAAAAGTTTTTCAGATGTTCGGAAGAATACTTTAATTGATTGAAATGATAATATAATTGACTACTTCTTTGAAATAATCAATTACATTGGATATTTAATTGATTATAGGCGGTTATAACTGTTTTCTCTATAAATAACTACCTTGTGTTCTCACTTTTAAGAAGGAAAAAGAGAGAAGAAAAAAATGCTTAGAATAAGTGTGCGACTCACAACTTCTAGACTTCATTTTTTCTGAAGCTCTCATGGTAAAAAGTGAGTTGTGAATTACTTGTGAGATCAAGAAGAGACTCATTCACTCAAGCAAAGATTCTCATGTGATTGACCAGATTGTGTCTCTCTTTGACTCAAGTTTTTCGTGTGTTTTACATGTTGTTAGCATATGCATGAATTTCTAAAGACATGCTAGAATAGGCTTTTTCTAGTTTGGACTAAGGGTAGATTTCTCTTAGACTCTTATTCACAAAGGATCCTAGGGTTGGGTATCTTAGTCTCTCTTTATGGGGTAGGAACTGAGATAGATTGTGATTGCCAGTAAGAATTCTATATATATATATATATATATATAGTAAAAATCTAATTCGGTTTGGATTAGATGGCCGAAGTAGCTTCTCTAGAGATAGAGAGTGAACGAGTATAAAAATTTGTATACATCTTCTCTTGATCTTATCTTTCTTTCTCATTGTATTTTTGATCAATTTGTTGAAGTTTAAAGAAAATATATTTTTGAATAAAAATTTTAACAAAAATATTTTGTGTTAATAATGATTGATTAAATATTGGTTTTAACAAAAGTTTGTGATACAATCCTTGGAAAAGATAGTTTTTCAAAACTCTATTTTTTTTGTTTGATTTGATTTAGAACCAATGCACTCCTCCATCTCGATTTGTGAGTTTTATAATCTTTTTCTACTTCTGATCTAAATTTAGTTTATTACTGGATTAAAGAGTTGGAGAAGATCTTTTGTGCCAAGACATGCCCTGAAAAATAAAGTTACTTATGCCACATATATGCTAGCCGATAAAGCAGAGTTCTAGTGGCATGAAACTTAACAGATGATGAAAGCCCATGAACAACCCCTCACTTGGTATTATAAAATTAATTATGTTGATATTGTCAAAATTTTAATTTTAGTTTAAAAATATATTATTTAATTGATAAATCAATAAATTATCAATTTAAAAAGTGTTTTTTTTTTTCTATTCAGTGAATATAAAATGATTAAAGTTAATTAAAAAAAAGAGAGTAAGAGTCATACAGGTTTATGATTAAAATAAATTATAATTAATTAAAAGACCATGTTTAAAAAAATGTAAAAGTAAGTGTTTCTACACTTTTAAAACAAGAAAATGGATAAGAAAAACACTTTTTTCTTCTTAAATACATGTATTTTTTTTTTTAATTTTAGTCCCTAAAAGTTTATATTTTTTAGTCATTATAAATTTGTTTTTTTTTTAATTTTGGTTCCTTATAATTTTTATTTGCATTTTCAGTGTTGTAAATTTGCATCTTTCCAATTATAGTTCCTAAAAAATGAATTTATAGGAGCCAAATAAAATATTGTAATCTTATAAAGCATAAAATTGAGAAAACTTAAATTTATAAGGATTAAAAATAAAACAAATTTACAGTACCAAAATTTAAGAAAATGCAAATGTACACGAACTAAAATTCAACATTAAAACTTAAAAGGAGCAAAATTTTAAGAACGTGAACTTAGACCAAATTCATATTTAGTTTTTTTTCTTATAACTTTTGTAAGAAAAAATAAGTGTTTTTTCTTTGTTTTTCTCTTTCTTCAGATTTCTTTTCCAAGTTCAGTTTAGATAGATCTTTTGGACAAGTCCAACTCGTAGTGCGGTTAACGGGGACAACAGAGGCAGAACAAGAGTGTTTCGGAGAAAATGAACACTGTCCTTTCGTTTCTTACGTTGTCCAAAACATCTGTTTCTTTTTGTCCCTTATTTTTCAATTTCGCTGTTCCTTCTTCCAAATCCACTCACATTGAACTTCCCCGCAAAAGGGGTTCTCAAAACACTGGACTTCGCTGCAAATGTAGCATCTGGCCAGGTGGCCCTGGCTCTGGTAAAGTATTGTTTTTCTTCTTTCTCTCTCTCTCTCTCTCTCTATTTTGCTGCTAGTAATGTTGATGATGTGTTCTTCCATGATGTGCCCAGACATCAATTTCTGGGGTTCATGGGTTGCTGTTGTCTGAAAAAATTTCATCCTTACTGCTGTTTCCACTAGCATCTATCGTTACAGTTTTTTTTCTTCCTTTTATTTCACAAATGCTGAAGGTTTTTTAATTGATGATTGGATTCACGGGGAGTAGGAAATTAAATGAATGTTCATTACTTACGTTGTGTTTATTTGTGTTTTTGCTTTCTAACTTTTAAAATCATTTCATGCTACCGTTTTCAAAAACTAATTTTTAGATAGTAGGAGAGGGGGAAGAAAATGAAATGTAAGGATAAACAGGAGTATCAAAAAACTGAAAGTAGAAAACCAATGTTTTGATATTTTTTATTGTAAAAACTGAAAGAAACGTATTACTTTTGAAAACAGCTTTCAAAAACTACTTTTTTATTGAATGGTTTTTTTTGTTTTCTTATTTTTAAAATATAGAACAGAATTTGAAAATCCGGAAACAGACAGAACCTTTCTAACAATCTGTCTAACACACTCTTTCTAACACTCCCTCTGTTATTGATTGAAATTCACTGAAAACTACTAAATTAGGAAAGAATAATTAAATGAGTCGTGAATCCTACCAAAATTTGGGATTTCTAATAAATTTCAGCCAATTGTAGTAGAGAGTGTGGTTAAAATAGTGTGTCAGATGGTGTGTTGCTAGCATTTCTCCTTTTCTAATAGTAATGTTTCACTTAGTAAATTGGGTTAATGATAATCCATTCTTAAGGATTTACTTTTTCAATTTGTAGTTTATGTTATTTACCAGTGAACAAGTAGTTTTCAGGTTATAAATTAGTCCACTTAAAGTTCTCTATTTTAAAGGTGATTTTATTATATTTTCTTTTTCAAGTAAATAAGTAGCTGAATCTTGCAGGTGATAGTGATAGCAGCAACAGAAGTGTCCTGGATGCATTTTTCTTGGGAAAAGCTGTAGCTGAAGCTCTAAATGAGCGCATTGAATCAACAGTTGGTGAGATTTTGAGCACCGTTGGAAGATTGCAAGCTGAACAGCAAAAGCAAGTGCAGGACTTTCAGGTATGGAGCAGTTTAAACTGGCATTATCTTGTGCTAGATAAATAATAGGGTTAATTATGTTTTTAGTCCCTGAACTTTTTCAGGTTTTTACTTTTAGTCCCTGAACAAAATTTTGACCGGTCTTAGTGATGTGAATCTTACGGGGCGGATCGTTTGATACAGGCTACGAAGGTTTGGATGACGCCACTTCCGGTGAAGGAAGATAAGTCTGGGTAGACGCCACTTCCAATGAAGGAAGATAAGTCAGGGTAGACGCCACAAGGATTACCTTGATAAGTCTGATAATTGGTTCAACAAGGAACCCAGAGAGAAACTCTCACCCAATTTTATGAAAATGCCAAAAGTTTTCTTTTATTGAAAACAAAAACAAATACTTATAGTGTATCTAAACAAATAGATAAAAATAGACATGGGCCTTGTAAACAGTTTGGGCCAAAATTACAATAAAAATAAATTATAACTAAAAACTTATTTAACTTGGGCCTTCAAATTAATCTGGGCCTTCAGCAACAATTAATAGTCTTGATAGTGTCTCTGCCTCTGGGCCTTCATCCTTCTCCACTTGGGCATTCATCCTTCTCCACTCGGGGGCTTTATCCTTCTCCACTTGGGCCTTTGCCCTTCTCCACTTGGGCCTTTGTCCTTCTCCACTTGGGCCTTTAGCCTGTATTTGGCCAATTTCAGGATTCTCATCATTCCCTCCTTCTTGGAAAACATTTGTCCTCAAATGTTCAGGATCATCACCGTGTTCAAGTACCACTTCCTTCCTTTTCTTGTGGGCTTGCTTGACATAGCTTTCATTCTTCTTTGCAATTTGCACCTTCACTTGGTCATACAATCTTTTCACATACTCAACTTTGGCATGTGCATCCTTACGTTGAGTCTCTTGGGGATTGCTTTTGTAAGTTGGCCTGTAAGGCAATGAAGCTCCGGGGAGGAGATCAACTTGATGTTTTATTCCTCTTGAAGGTGGTAGTCCATGAGGAATCTCCTTAGGAAAGACATTTTTAAATTCCTACAATAATGGTTGAACACTAGGAGAAATAGAAATAGTAAACTCATTAGAATTATCAGTAGAAATTTTTCTGTCTTTGCAATACTGTAGATTGAGTGGTTCATGAGCAGGTAACACTTTCCTCACTTCACTCGCCTCTGCAAAATAATTAAATTTTCTCTCATGTGTATCACTCTTTTCCTCGGGTGTATCACTCTTCTTTTTCATATTCCTTTGTGGTGCCTCACTATTTTCTTTCTCTTGTTCTCTCTTTTCTCCCATTCTGATTTGGTCATCACACACTTCTCTAGGGGATAGAGGTTTAAGAGTAAATGAGGAAGATTTGGCTATTCATCTGTAGGGCTTTTCTTTGTTACGGTTCAACAAACGTTGCATTTGTGTAGTCCACGCGTCCAGAAATAAGCGTTGAGATTCATCCAGTTGATGATATACACCACCATTGTCACCAGCTCTTGCCATGATTAAGGAACAAAGAATTTTGCAGTAAATTAAAAAAAAATTCAGGACCTCACCACACTCCTACTCAGGTTCACATCATTTGGTATCAAAGCTTCGGCTCTTGATACAGGTCTTAGTTCCTAAACTTGTATTTCGTTAATGTTTTTAGTCCTTGCCGTCAAATAGCATCATTAAATGATGAGATGGCGTTAATGTTATTGTTATTTTATTACATTTAGTGGCCGTTAAAAATCCAGAAATTGCCTTGCTAAGATGTAGTAAACAATTTTTGGCGGCTGAAAACCGCCAGAAATTGCTTTTGCCTTTTTTGATTGGCCCCTTTCCTCCATCCATCAATGCAAGTTCAAATCAATACAACACTCAGATCCAAAATCAAAATCAAAATAAGTAGAGGCACAAACACAAACCCAGCAAAATAAAAAAGTTTTTTTAAAAAATAGATCAGAAACCCACAACAACCCAAACCCATAATCAGTTCTGCTTCCACTTGTTGCTTGAAACACACAACCACCCCAACCCTAAATCCAAACTGAAAACCTGGAGGCAGCGGTGTGTGCCTTTCTTTTTGGTGACCCTGTGCTATGCTACTCACTTCATTTTGGTGACCCTCCGAGATTGGTTCGTTAAGGCGGGGTTGGGGCTTGGTCTATTGGGTGTGTCGCCAGTTTGTGTACATTGTGAGAGTGAGACGTGTAGGCACACCTACGAAAACCCAACGAATCTTCTAGCTTCCAAAACCCAATTCTGAAATTGAGTTTTTCCCAAATCTCTGAGAGCACCCTTGTGTTTGCGAGCGAAATGTGGGTTGATCCCTTACAGTAGCTTGTGTCTGCAACCCTCCAAATTTTTGTCACAATACGAGGAAAAGAGCATTCATCTGCAACCCTCTTAATATTTTAAATGAAGCTTATAATGTTTAAAAAAAGATTGATAAGAATACCAGAATAAGGAAAAGAGCATTGTAATTTTATATAATATGTGATTTTATTTTTTTATTGATGATATTCGTTGGTCAGTGGTTATAAAAGGAGAAAAATAGGAAAAGGCAAAATCAGTTTTTGGCAGCTTTTTAACTGCTAGAAGTTATTTAATACATTTTCAACATTTTAGCAAGGCAATTTTTAGCAGTTTTGAGCCCCCACAAAATTAACTTCCACTAATGCAACTGCACATCATTATTTAACAGTGCTATTTGACGGCAGAGACTAAAAACATTAATGGAATAAAAGTTTAGAGACTAGATCAGTCAAAATTTTGTTGGGACTAAAAGTAAAAACCTGAAAAAGTTCAAGGACTAAAAAATAATTAACCCTAAATATGTTGTCTCGTGTATTACTTCATGACTACATAAACAATAAATTGTTGCCTATTATTTTTCATCTAAGTCTATAAATTGGAAAGTTATAATCTGCTTAAAGATTTTATGTGGTAACATGATCCAGTGTTACATTTTGGATGCTCTGACTATTAATGTTAGATTGTAACTCAACTTGTAGAATATAGTTCATTCCTTTTATTGGACCTTAATTTGGCAGTATAGGCAAATGTTCAATATTGTATTTCTAATTTTAAAATGATATTACTGCTAATGGGGATTGCCAATTGTCCAAATAAAAATATTTCGAATTCCAACTGTGTATATATATATATATATATATATATATATATATATATATATATATTTAATTTAGTCTACAATCAGTTTTGTATTCCAAAGTGTGTTGGACTGTCAAATTTTAATTACTGGGATAATTATATACAGAAGAAAGACAGATTGTTGAGCTATATAGAGTTACGTTGATGACCTAAAAGTTTAATGATACGGTACCTACAAGAGTTGAAAAAATGAGTTGGAAATTGTAAGTGGCAACCAATTGAGATGCTGATAAACATATTGTGATTTAGAATAACTAAAATGTTGCATTCTTTCTATACTAATAGAACGTGCAACAGTGCAACACTGCTATATTCTCTGAAAAATGATACAGAAAGAAAACAGAATAATTCAATAAAATAAGAAAAGAAAGGTTGTCCTCCTGTCTCCAATTGTGAAACAATGTTTAAGATAGTAAACTCCAGTTAAACGGGCCAATCTCTATTAGTTGTAATAATTAGATTGTTAGTTTGACAAGGCATAAATAATTAGAAGGACAAAGAGGAGTCTTTGGTTTTAGAGTGGAAATTAGGAGGGAAAGTCCAAGGGCTTATTTGTTTACTGTTTTCAAAAATAATTTTTGTTTACAAAAATTTGTTTGTCTCCTGAGCACATTTGGAAGTGTTTGTTCCCTAAGACATTTTTGTTTTCTTAAAGTTTGTCTCCTGAGCAGAGAAGTTTAAGGAAAAAAAAGGATGAGAAGCTGAGAAAGCAGCTCCCACTTGTTATGTAAACAATTTTCAAATTTTAATAGATTTTGGATCAGAAATTGATTGTCGAGTATTGTTGAATTGTTTTAGAAAACAGTTTTTAAAACAAAAAAAAAAAGGAAAAAAAATAGATGAGATAGAGAATCAAACAAACCACAAGTCTCTTGAGTACATAAGGAGTAGAGAAGAGATTCATTTATATTGTAAATCTGTGATCTCTTGAGTACATAAGGAGTAGAGTAGAAACAGGTCAGAATGCATTCTTTTTGTAATTAAGATTGGCTGTTTTCCACCATTCTGAATATGTATCTATCAGTATATTTCCATTCTTGTGAAAATTAACAATTGATTACAATGAATTTTTAAAACAATGAAAATGAAGGTTGGAATTATTAAACAGAAATTCTAGAGTTTAGGTGGCTTAATCATATTAGCTAAAAGGAAATTATAGATATGGACTGGTGTTTTCTGGTTCGCAATTTTAGGGGCTTGCGATCTCTGATTTGCGTGTGGCTCTCTGCTCCTCTTTGTTCTTCGCTTGGTGTTTGGCTGTTTTTCTTGTTCACTCATGGCTATGCCTGTTACTAGTGGTGGAGGTGACCCCAATCCACCACATGGTGATGCTGCGCTACCTGTGCATCCTGCTCCGGTGAACACCAATCTGAATCACACTATTACTGAGAAGCTTGATTTAACAAATTATTTGTTTTGGAGGACGCAGGTGAAACCCGTAATTCGTGGTTACAATTTGCTTCATTTTATTCACGAGGTTCTGATTCCGCAGAGGTTTGCCACTGTTGAAGATGCAAATGCTGGCAGAGTAACTGAAACATTCGAACTTTGGGATCAACAGGATCAATTATTGCTTTCCTGGTTGCATTCCACAATTTCAGCACCTATTCTTCAAAAATTCGTCAATTGCAAGACTTCCTGGCATCTGTGGGACAGAATCAATAATCACTTTCACACTCACATGAATGTAAAGTGTAATCACCTCCGTACTCTTCATCAACTTACTCTTGATGGACACACTGTTTCTGAATTTCTATCAGCGATCCAAGATCTAGTGGATTCACTTAATGCTATTGGCGAACCCATTTCAGTGCATGAACACATTGCTGTCATTGTTGAAGGTTTGCCTGAAACCTATGAGTCGTCTATTTCCTTCATTGATAACCATGCTGAACCCCTTACTGTTGATGAAATTGAAACTTTGCTGATTGGTCATTAGGCACGAATTGAAAGGTATCGAAAGAAGGCTGTTGCTTTGGTTAATGTGGCCTTTTCCTGTGTTGTGTCATCCTCTGCACAATCTGATACCAACACTTTTTTCGCATCTGCTACTGCAAACTATGTTCAGCAGAATTCCTACTCTTCACATACTGATTGGAATCAGAATCAGAATGCTGGTCGTGGTGGTTGTATTAATGGCAGATCTGGTGGCAGAGGGGGTCATGGAGGACGTGGCGGTCATAGTTCTCTGCAGTGCTATATTTGTCAGAAGTTTGGACATGTGGCTGCAGATTGTTGGCACAAGCCCTCAACTACTGCCTCTCCTTATTCCATGATGTTTCGTCAGTCCTTTGTTACTTCTGCTTTTGGGACTCAGCTGCAATATCCCGTTGCCAATTTTGTCACTCCGCAGAACCTCAAATGTCTGTTCAACCTCAACAGCTTGTCCAACCCCAAATGGTTCTTATGCAGCCAATGCAACAACCTGTTATGCAACAGGCATTCATGCAGCACCCTCTCATGCAGCAACCTGTTATGCAACAACCAGCCATGCAGCAAGTGGTTCCCACACAGATGGCTATGGTCTCCCCTCACCAAATGACAAGTTACACTCCCAAATAGAATCATGCTCTCAAGCTATGACTATTGGTTCAACTTTTGACCAATCCAACATTTGGTATTCTGACTTATGTGCCTCTCATCATGTCAATGCCAATGTTGAGAACATTAAGCAGTGTTCTTCATTTGAGGGTCTTGATCAAGTGATTGTAGTCAATGGTCAAGGTCTGCTCATCAAATCTATTGGTTCTTCCTCCTTTATTTCTCCTTATAATCATTCTGCTGATCTAGTTCTAAATAGAATATTGCATGTTCCAACCGTTTCTAAAAACCTTTTGAGTGTTACAAAGGATAATTCAATTTACTTTGAATTTCATCCTAATGTGTGCTTTGTTAAATCTCAGGTATCCAATGAGGTTCTTCTCAAAGGACATCTTGGATCCAATGGCTTGTACACATTTCCCAAGCTGTTGTCAAATTCCACTTCTTCAAGCTCAATTGCCAAGTCTACTTCTAAGACTGATTTGTTGCCTTCCATTGTAAAATCCCACTTTCCTGTTAATTCAGCCTCTATAAATACTGTTTGAGCCAACACTTGGCACTCTAGATTGGAGCACCCAAGTGTTGCTACACAAAAACTTGTAATGCGTTTGTGTAATATTCCTTCACCCTTGCAGCAGCTCCGTCAGTTTCTCCCCTTGATCTTTGGCCAATTTCTCCAATGCTTCCACTTAGTTTTCCATCACGAACACAAATCCAACAGGTCAGAACAATTGTTAGAAACCAAAAATTGAAATGAGAAAGAAAAGAAAGGAGTTTATGACTAGTAAGAAAAGAACAGAAAATAGGACAGAAAACTCTCCTCCAAGGGTTTCCCCTTCACAAAAGATTTCTTCTTTCACTAAGAGCTAATGCTCAATCTACAAATGATAAGATCTCTCTCTCTCCTATTCTTTTCCCCCTATTTATATCTAGTAAATCCCTCTATCTAACTAACTAACCCCTTAACTAACTAATCAATATTCTAACTGTAACTTATTAATACTCTAACTATGTTAACGAACTTTCCCTTCTCCTTATATCTTGATAGTAGGGGTAGTAGGCCACAAGAACAAGGATTGAAATGAGAACAGGGAGGGACATGTGCTAGCTGATGATGGAGAGAGAGGAAGGATAGGGAAGAATAACAGAAATGCAGAATGCCACCTGTCTAGAAAGGAGTGGAGCAGGAGGGTGTGTGAATCACGAGGGAATCATGCAAATCGTGCAATAGAGGAGAAAGTGGGAAAATAAATGTCTAGAAAGGAGTGGAGCAGGAGGGTGTGTGAATCATGAGGGAATCATGCAAATCGTGCAATAGAGGAGAAAGTGGGAAAATAAAGGGCTAGAGGGGATTGGAAGAGGTATCAGTTATCATTTCAGGGAATTTTGGGGGTGCTAAGTATAGGAGTTATTCCTATCTCATAAAAAAGGAGTCACTCTTATTTTTTCTTTTTAATTCGATCATCTTGTAAGGAGCTAGTGTCCATCCATTAAATTGTTTTTCTGTTACTTTACTCCATAGGTAATCCTTTTACTGAGGGCACTTCCTGAGGGTTCCAAAACCATTTTGTGGAGAATCAATCAAATATTTTACATTCATTGTATTAATTATAGTTTATAGGCACATGATCTCCATTTAGAGGAAATTGAATATCCTCTTCATTTTTGTGTAATGCAATAAGCCTATATATAATCATTTGTGCCTCTGGTGTATTTCAGACACACGGTTTCAACCTACTATACTATCCTTCTGATTTATGTAATTTAACATGGTATCTAGTGACGTAGCTCCATGTGGAGCTTGTAGGCCTTGAATCTTCTTCATCAATGAAGTCCTTTACTTCTTGAAGATCATGACAACAAAATGGAGAAGGAAGGAAGATGATTAGAGAAGTCACTTCAAGGAGATGAGTAAAAAAAAAACTCACTGTTATAGGAAGCTATGGATAAGAGTTTGAAGGTAGGAAAAGATGAGTGGAGGGAGAGGGAGAGAAGGGACACAAAATTTTGTGTCTCAAATGAGGTCTAAACTTGAAAGTGTAATTCTCAAATGATCAAAGTTTAAAAAATGCACACACATGACCTCTATTTATATCCTAAGTGTCACAAAAAATTGGAGGGAAATTCAAATTTCACTTGAATTTGAAATTGAATTTATGAAGCCAAATTTTGGAGCCAAAATTTCACTAATTATGATTAGTGAATTTTAGTTATGCTTCAACCCAATAATCCAAGATCAAGTCCAAGATTCTTCACTAAGTGTACTTAGGCGTCATGAGACATGTAAAACATGAAGGAGATGCACAAAGTGTGACTATATGATGTGACAATGGGGTTTAGCAAGCAAATACTCACTTCTCCCTATAAAATTTAATTGGATTGAGATTATCTCAATTGAATTAAATTTATTTCCTAATACACAGATCAAATATTCACTTAATGCATGCGAAATTACAAAACTATTCCTAATACAAAAACTAGTCTAGGTGCCCTAAAATACAAGGGCTGAAAAATTTTATATTTCTAGGGTATCCTACCTACATTATAGAGCTCTAAAAATAATGAAATCTTAATCTAATATGTATAAAGATAAATGGGCTCATACTTAGCCCATGAGCCCGAAATATAGTCTAAGGCTCATGAAAATTCTAAGGCTTTCTCTTGCATCTCTGACTTAATCTTCTTGGAGTCTTCTATCCAATGCTCTTGGAGGGTAGGATTGCACCATTTCCCCCCTTTTGAAAAGGTAAATCCTCAAATCCAGAGGTTTCTTAAATTCTGGGTTTCTTTCCTTAACACCTGTAAAAAGAATAAAATATATATGTATTAGTGGTGTTTGGTATGTTGGAGTAAGGTAAGGTTTGAAAACCCATTTCTTGGACATCTTCCCATGAGGAAAAATGGTTCCTCACCAACTCAATGAGTAATGTTACAAGTATAGAAAAATATGGAACAAACATTTTGTAAATATTTTTTAAGTCATGGAAGCCCCAAATTTTACTTATACTTGATAGAGTGATTCACTTAGAAATGACCTTTATTCTCTCAGAGTTCGTGAGAATCCCTTGATTACTATTTAAAAAATTAAAGAAAGTAATGTAATAAAACATATATTTTTTTTTGTATTTTCATGTTGATTATTCTTATCAAAAAGTACAATAAACCTAAGGTGTCCCATATGAGCCCTTAAGTTTGTATTGAAACTAAAAATAAGAACAAACCTACCTAATGAGTTCCTATGTATGCGAATCATGAAGATGTTGGATGCATGAATGATTTTACAAAAGAGGGTTGCACCACTCAAAATATTCATCATATCACCTATCATAGGGATTCGGTGTCTCATAATACCTATTTTGGGCACCAACAAAACATAAGGAGTTAAACTCTTACGAATCAAACCCTTATTGAATAACTCCTTTACTTGAGGAATAACCTCAAGCTCAAGAGGTATGATAGTGCTAAGGAATGTTTCCCTTAATAGGAGAAGGTAGAAAGATTGTTTAAGAATGAGTGTTCTTTTGATATCACCTTTTGTTGTAAAATGATTTTCCCCTTGAAGAAGACTTTCTTTTAAGTTGTTGATTCACTCTTATACAAAGTTGAGCTAGCTCATCTAGGTTCTTATATGGAAGGAGTTCAACATTATTCCTCACTTCCATATTAAGCTCACTAAGGAACCTAGCTATGTTTGTTTTTTTCTCCTCCCCAAGTCCAGCTCTTAAAAGGAGTAATTCCATTTGTCGTCTATATTCTTCAACACTCATATTCTCTTGTCTAAGTTTTTGGAGCTTGTCCATAAGCTCCCTTTCATAGTAGGAGGGAATGTGTCTCTTCCTAAGGGCATTTTTAAGATCATTTCAATACTCTACTGTAGGATCCCCATGAATTCTTCATTCCCTAACAAGAGAAGTCCACCAATAGAGAGCATACCCTTGAAAGCTAAGGGTAACCAATGAAACTTTTTTCTTTTCGCTAATATGATGACAAACAAAGAGTTGTTCAACCTTCATTTCTCAATCTAAATAAGCCTCTACATTGTCCTTCTCATGGAAGTATGATAGGTTAATGTTAGTCTCATGAGATTTTCTTTCCTTTTTTCTCCTATGAGAGTGAGGTCTAGGATGTGACCTATGTCTTCTTCTATAATAGTCACTAAGTTTTTCACTTAGACTCTTGCAAAAGTCATGACTATTATATGAGACATGTTTTTCTTTTTTCATTTCTTTCATTATTTTTCTTCTCTTTCTCTCTTATTTGTTCTCTCTCATCTTGATTTATTTCTGCCATCTCTTTTCCATTTTCTTTTCTTTCTAATTTTTCTTTCCATAACTTGAGGGAACTCAACTCATCTAAGATTCTAGATAGAGGATCTTTATGACTAGTACTCTCACCATTAATACTAGATGAATGATGACTCATGTTGGTTCCTAAGTTGTGCTTCTTTCTTATTGGAGGTTTGTAAAAGGTAAAAGCTAGGGTTCAAAAGAACTTAAGATAAGCCTGATAAGCAAGAAAAAAATATTATGTAATTATAAGATAAACTAGGTGTGACTAGTAAAAAAAATAAGCTATGAAAGTAAGCAAAAAATTAAAGTGTAAGAAATGTAAGCTAGACGGATCCTAGGAGTCTATGAATGATCACATTTAAGGTTCCCAACAAAATACTCACTATCCTAAGGGAAAATTGCCTAAAATTATTATACGCAAATGAAAGTTTGATAACCTATTAGAGACTTCCAACACACTTCCAATGAAAGACCTTTTTGTTACAAAACTTGAAAGCAATGAAGGTTGTTAAACAAGTGGTCTCGGTATCTTAAGAAGAGGGGTTGAATTAAGATAAAAAACTTTCCCGATTAAAATACTAACTCTCTTTTAGATTAACAATTCATCCTTAATATGAATTACCCAAAGAACAAGTCAAAATAAATTTCTTTAAAGCAAAAGATAAACTGCAACAAATAAAAGAAGTTTAAGGGAAGAGAGAATGCAAACTCAGTTTTTATACTGGTTCGGTCATGCCATGTGCCTACGTCTAGTCTCCAAGTAACCCGCTTGAGATTTCCACTATCTTATAAAAATCCTTTTACAAAGTCTGAACTACAGAGGGACACTCTTCCCTTGTGTTCAAAAATCCTTACAACTTAAGAGAATCATAGTCTCTTGAACAATAAATGTTTGTTTTGAGTAAGAAAATATTTTCTCTCTTGAAAATAAGAATATTACAAGATGAAAAACACACAACAATCCTTATAGATTTTGCAAGTGTTTGGCCAAGACTTTCTTTTGAGAGGATAAGACAATTTTTGGTTATGAAAAACTCTATTGAATTTCGAACCCCAAGTTACCTATTTATAGGCCTTTAGTGGTCATTCAAAAATCTTTTGAACAGTTGTGATTTTTGGGAGTTATATTTTAAAATTTCCTTACTGGTAATCAATTACATTAATATGGTAATTGATTATACGGTTAGTTTTTGAAGAGTTATGACTCTTCAGACTTGAAATTAGAAATTTTCGTGTCTCTGGTAATTGATTACACAAGTGTTGTAATCAATTACAGACTTTTAAAATTTAAATTTCTAAAAGTTGTTAAAAATAGTTTTAACTTCTGGTAATCGATTACATCTATTGTGTCATCGATTACTCAGTTTAATATTCAAATTCAAAATTTGTAAACTGTTTTTTTTAAAGACATTTAGCTACTGATAATCGATTACATCCTATGGTGATCGATTACCAGAGAGAAAAAAACACCTTATTTTGAAAATAGTTTTTCTAAAAAACCTTGTAAAATATTTTCCTCACCTAAACCTAGGCAACATCATCTAAGAAATTCTTTTAACATCCTATGGATTAAGTTCATTGTTCTTCTTGAATTTCTTGATTCTTATGTAACGACCTGTCTCATTGCTAGGATATCATCACTTTAAACCGCGAAAAATTTCAAATTTTAAATGAAAACTCCGTTAATTTGCTTATGAAAAATGAAAGTAATTTTTTTCTTGATATACATTCATCAAATAACGCACCATTACTTAAGTGAATATATATATATATATATATATATATATATATATATATATATATATATATATATATATATATAGTAACTCAGTACACATCATTAACATAATGGAAAATAAATTTGTTCATACATATAATTAAATTTGTGATTTACATCCTCAATTCAAAAAAAAATTATGTAACCAACTATGGAGTAGTTGATTAACAAAACTCAACTCTCTCCCAAAATAATCCCAATGTCATCACGTTGGCTTGACGACTCCACAGAAGAATCTCACTTCTCATACTCTACTGTTGTCATTCTGCTCCCACAAACAAAGGTTCACGATCATCATAGGTACTAATCACACGGTACAAAAATTGCGAGGGGTGAGTTTATTATAAAAGAAATTAATACAAAGATCAAATAACCATAATTATTAAGAAAACATTAACAAATATCATAAGTTTACACAAACATTCACTAGTCCAACACACACTCAACAAATAGTCATCATCAGTCCATAGTTCCAAGCAACCATGCTCAGTATGATGCATGCACCTGACCTTAACTCTCAAATGCAACGTGGTACCATCCTCAAGGAAATAGCTTAAGCGTGTCCACACGACACTCTTACTTAGGAAAATTAGGCAGTAAGTGTGAAGGTCACCCTGTCGTGCACAGACAACTCCCCCCCCCCCCCCCATGGTACAAGTATTCCTCCTCATGATAAACTACAAGTACTTACTGACAAAGTTTATACTATTTTCATGTCATATGAAGTGTGAAACATGGGCACCATTAAATGCACTGACCTTCGATAATTAAAGCTTCTAAGTCATCGCCCTTCGGAGATGCTTAAAACTCTTTAACTACTTTTTTTCTCCCACCAGAGATATCTAACACACAAGAGACACTAAGAGGAACTCAAACTAACTAGGATAAGGGCTTAGAAATCAAGATTACCTCAGAGAAGCTTTGAAATGAAGGATTGGAGGAATTTTCTCCATCGAATCCTTGAGGAGAATTCTGAGGATTCTGCTCCGATTAAGATGTTCCTCTTGGTGTGGGGGTTCGACGACAAGCAACGGCGGCTCGTGGCGGCCATCGGTGGTTGTGGGTGGTGGAGAAGGAGGTGTTAGGTTTTGGGTGGCATTTTGGAGAAGAGGAGAGTGAAAACTTGTATTTTTCATGCTGAGGAACGTATTTATAATCTGCATATCTCGCTTAGCGAGTTCGTCTCGCTAAGTGGGAGTCCACTTTTCTCGCTCAACGTGCAAATTCTTGCTCAGCACAACTTCCTCTGCACTATGGCTTGCTCAGCGGGCCAATTCTCGCTCAGTGCAATTTCCTTGGGTTAGAATTGCGCTTAGCGTGCCCTTCACGCTTAGTGAGACATCAAAAGTTGTTATTTTCAAAATCCCAACGGTCAGACTGTGGAAAAGTGTCTTAGGAAGCCCCAAACAAAATTTGAAGATGATCCAACGGTTAACATATTCGGAATCGCGATTTTATTGAAATAGGTTTGGGAAAAATCTGAAATAAAATAATTTCAACTTAGTTCAACAAAATTCTACATAACTCAGCATTCACATCAAGAAATTCACACATGACTAATTTAAGCCAAACCTCAACTCATTCAAGTCAACCATATAGTCAAATAACACAATAAATACAATTAAACATCGATTTATAACTAGTAATATTTCAGGGTGTTACACTTGACTAGGATCAAACTTGAATTGCGTTCATCTTTGGCATCATCAAAACTTCAAGAAGAAAATATTATGTAATTACAAGATAAACTATGTTTGATTAGTAAAGAAAATAAACTATGATAGTAAGCAAGAAATTAAAGTGCAAGAAATATAAACTAGGCGGATCCTAGGAGTGTATGGATGATCACATTTAAGGTTCCCAACAAAACACTCACTATCCTAAGGGAAAATTGCCTAAAATTATTACACACAAATGAAAATTTGATAACCTATTGGAGGCTCCCAACACATTTCCAATGAAATGTCTTGTTGTTACAAAACTTGAAAGCAATGAAGGTAAGTAAATTGCAGTTTACAAAATTACAAAACGGTCCTCAATTTTGGTGGTTGTTCTCTCTTTGGTGATTCACTCAATTTGAAGTGTTTCTTAGTCCAATAGCTCTTAAGGTGGTTGACCCTTTGCTTCTTGGTTCAAATTCTTCAAGGGATGACACATTTCCAATTCCTTATATGGTAACCCACAAATAAGGAAACAAAGAGACAAGCAATAACCAAAGACAAAAAAAAAATGAAATGAAAGCTAAACCAATAGAGTTTTAGCAAGACAAATTTTCAAGAATTATTCAATAATTAAAGTAATGAAAAACACCTAAAAACAAGCTACGACTCAAAGAGAAACCTAGAATGACTCTGTAGTAGAGTTACAAAAACAAAAAAAATAAGACTCAAGAAATCTTTAGTTTTGACACTTGTTTTCACACTAATTTTCAATTGAAATTTCAAAACTAAGATTTATATAAAATAGATACTAATTATAGAACAAATTTCGAGCTAAAACAACAAGCACAATTCCCTTTCACTTTATTTTTCCTAGAAATTGATTTTCCTGCCCACTTGTGTGATTTTTAGTATTTTTTCCTTTTATCCAAATCACTTGGTTCTTTTTTTTTTTTTTTTCTATTTTTGGTCCAGATGTCTAGAAAATTCAGTAAAAATTTTAGCTCAAAATTTGACGTGACCAATTCAAAGTAATATTTACAAGTTCGTATGTTCAAGCTGTCAGCACCAGCGATTTCAACCTAGAAATTAAGAGTAGTGTTTATGTTGTTTATGCTCAAATGTCTTGAATAACACAATTCAAGAGAGTTTAAGACTTATTTTGATTCACAAATCCAACCACAACTTAGCACTACAACTCAATTTCGTCATAGACTACTTCTAAGAATTGATTTAGAACATGTTATAAACTAAATAACATGCATGAATTAGACTCAAAATTCAAAAGATAGACTAAGAATGACAAGAATACGTGAACGAATGTATCTAGAATTCAATTAACAAAATCAAAATTTAACACAAACTTAGAACATAATGTGACAAATATTATGACTAAACATGACTCTAAGACAACATGGATTAAGTGGTTTACACTTAGATTTTTTTGGTTTTTTTGTCAAATCAATATTTTGGAAGAAAATTTAGATCTAAAGGTTCAACACAAGAAGATTATGACTGAAAAATGATAGAATCTAAAATCAACACAAAAACATGATTCAAGAGTAGATCTATAAAATTTGAACCATAGAAATGCAAGAACAAGTGTAGATCTAAGATTTAATCGGTTTATTTTTTTGAATCTACTTTAAACAACACCAAACCACAAGACAATGGGGGATATACATGGAGAATAAGATAAAGAACAAGTAATTAAAGTGAATTGACCGAACAAAAAGATAGAGGAAGCAAAAGAATATCACCTAGACGAAGATGCTCTTGATACCACATGGTGTAGCTCCATGTGGAGCTTGTAGGCCTTGAATCTTCTTCATCAATGGAGTCTTTTGCTTCTTGAAGATCATGGCTGCGGAATGGAGAAGGAAGAAAGATGATTGAAGACGTCACTTCAAGGAGAAGATGAGTTAAGAAGAAGCTCACCACCATAGGGAGCCATGGATAAGAGCTTGAAGGTTGGAGATGATGAGTGGAGGAAGAGAAGGGGCACGAAATTTTGTGCCTCAAATGAGGTCTGAACTTTGAAGTGTAATTCTCAAATGATTAAAGTTTAAAAAATACACACACATGACTTCTATTTATAGTTTAAGTGTCACACAAAATTGGAGGGAAATTCAAATTTCACTTGAATTTGAAATTGAATTTATGGACTCAATTTTGGAGTCAAAATTTCACTAATTATGATTAGTGAATTTTAGCTATGCTATAGTCCACTAATCCAAGATCAAGTCTAAGATTCTCCACTAAGTGTGCTTAGGTGTCATGAGGCATGTAAAACATGAAGGACATGCACAAAATGTGACTATATGATGTGACAATGGGGTGTAGCAAGCAAATGCTCATGCCCCCTCTAAAATTTAATTGGATTGGGCTTATCCCAATTCAATTAAATTTATTTCCCAACACACATCAAATATTCACTTAATGCATGTGAAATTATAAAACTACCCCTAGTACAAAAACTAGTCTAGGTGCCCTAAAATACAAGGGTTGAAAAATCCTACATTTCTAGGGTTTAACACCACCTTTAGCTTGTTGTTCATTTTCCAACAAGGAATTTTGATCGCCTATCATATTGTTGTCTTTTCAGCATGTTTTTTGGCCACCGCCTTCAGGTCATTGCTCATTTTTTGGTAAAGAACCTTTTGGTTGCCTATTTTGTTACTAGCCTTTCCAGTGTGTTTCTCAGTGACTTTTTTTGGGCTTTGCTGACTATCTATGACAATTTCCTCTCTTCACTTTGTGTCTTCACTAATATTGGCTTGAAGCTTTCAAATGTCGGTTTTAAGAAAGTCAAAACTTCCTTAGAATTTTCTTAGGCTGATGGGTATTTCAACTCTTTCTTTCTAGCAATATTCCCTTACTTCACCAAAGATTCCTGAGTTGTCTTCATAATGTTTTTTACTATAACTCAATTTTTTATCCTTTTGTTGGAAATCAATTTTCTTGTAACAAGCTAAAGCTAGCTTGAGGGGGAGTGTTGAGAATTAATCAAATATTTTACATTCATTGTATTAAGTATAGTTTATAGTGATATGATCTCCATTTAGAAGCAACTGAATATCCTCTTCATTTATGTGTGTATTTAATGCAATAAGCCTATATATAAAGTGATGCATTTCAGACACGGTTTAAGCATACTATCCCTCTTATTTATGTAATTTAACACATTTGAATACCATTTCAGTTTTAGTGTTTTAATTCCGCTTCTGGTACCTTTCTTTTACATGTTAGAAAATATAATGCTAATGCAGGAAGAAGTGTTGGAAAGAGCCAAAAAATCAAAGGAAAAATCAGCACGTCAAGCTATGGAGGCACAAGGACTAATTTCAAAGTCTGGAGTTGAGACAAAAGTCCTGTATTCAACTACTTCTGACACTTTAAATTCTTCAACAAATCCAGTCACTTCTGTTCAGTCTACTGTTGCATCTGAAACAATTTCCGAACTTGCCAAAGGGGAGGAACCTACCACTAGTTCAACTAGTGATGAATGATCCATCCTTTTGTATTGGGCTTCAACTTTTGACTGATTTATACTGAATTTGCTTAACGCCTTATGTTCTCCAATATATATATATATATATATATATATATATATATATATATATATTCAAGAGAGATTAATAAATTCTAATTCTCATTTGGAGTGTCCCTGTTTCTTCCATTATGCAACAAAATTTGATTTGACTTTGTTTTTTGAGGTATCATTAACACTTACCATGACTATTTATACAGCGACAACTTTGTGAAATTTGAATATGATCATGTCTTAATGAAATAGTCTTCTAGCTAATATTTTATCCAAAGGAGTTGTGATAAACATCTTGTGGACGTGTACCTGGCCCTTAACTTTTGATAGAGCAATATAGCTCTTTGTTTATCTGATACCAAGGTATTTTCATCATTTATTATTATTTTTTTGACACCATATGATATGAATTTACTTACGGATCGTCTTGGAAACAAGTGAACAAAGAGAAATTCGACTCCAATCGTGATTTGTCGGTAGAACCAACACTATAAAGTTCTTAAACTTAAGAACAAAAGAGAAGCTCTTAATAGAAAAACAATAAATTTAATTGATCTAAGAATTTTGTCTTTGAAGCTTACAAGAGGCTTCTATTTATAGGTTATGCTAGGCAACCTTTAAAACAAAAGAAGTAAGTTCCACAAACAATCATACTAGGCATTAATTGTACACCATCATTTACTTCCCATGGGGCTTCCCACTAAGTATGTATTTCTATTTAAGCATTTTACTTACCATTTAGCATCACAATAACGTATTAAGTTTAACTAACCATCATAATGGTTTAGGAAGCTCAAAAACACTAAAACCTGACCTAGGGAAGATGAAAAGACATGAACTTATACCTAAAAAATAAGAACACAAATTACATTAAAAATGGAAAAATGAGATTAAGGATTGAGTGTTGGACTAGATATGCATCTTAAGTATTAAGTGTTGGACTAAATTTGCTTTCCAAATTAGGCTCTTGCTATTTACACCCCTGTCCCATTTTTCTAAGTACACCCCATACCCCTTTCTACCTCCCAATTACCCATTATATCCTTTTTTATAAAGAAGTATACCCCTTTTGTTTTCTAGAAATGTCTTTCCCTAATTACATATACCTATTTTTAAAATGTATCTCTAGAACTATAAGTCATAGTTCCAGAGATATCCTTCCAAAATAGATACATATTTTTTAATAAAATATCACTTAAGAATTAAGATGGTTGACAAGAAATTAAAAAAAATGATAAACACTTATATCCATATTTGTTAGTCTTATTTTTATCCTATCGTTAGTGTTATTTAAATTCTATCTAAAATTGTGTTTTAAGGTATGTTCATCACTAACTTCATATATTATACATCTTAATTGCAAAACAAAGCTTTTAACGATGGTTTCTTTTCTTTATGTGTTAGGTCTCGACCACCACCTTTTACGTCTACCTTGGATTTTGATGATTAACAGTAAGTATAAATTATTGATATTTTAATGAGTTTATGATGAGTGGATATAATCAATTTTATTAAAGGACTTATATTATCTGCATCGCCCACACTCAAAGAGGGAAAAACTCTATTAATTATTAACTAGCATCCAATGCACTAAAACCAAAAGCGTCTATATGATATATCAATCAGTGTTATATGCCAAGTATAATTAACACTTGTTTCCAGTTGATATGAGTTTTGATATACTCTCAAAAGTGATCAACATAGTTTGAAAAGGCTATGATAATTGAAAAAGGAAGTACACATTCTCTTTTATAAATTTTCATTTTGCCTCTCTTTATTTGAATTGTCAACACTTAAATTTAAGAAAATGACAAAATGGAAGAGAATAAAAGGTCTGCACAGAATATTTCTCATGGGCCGCTTTCATCGAGTACAAGGGGCACATGCAACTATATGTACTTCTGCGCTTGTCCTCACGAACCAGAGAATGCCACATAGCCTCATCTCCCATTGTGAGACAACGGTTATTTCAAGGAATCAACACTAATCCTGTAATGGATCTTTCACTAAAGTCTATAAACGGTAGACTATACCAAAAAAGAAAGACGATGAAATTACTCTGAAGTAAAACTTTGCAAAAATCACTGGATGACTCATTTAAGTGTTTATTGTTTATCCTTTGCTAAGCAAAGTTATCTTGTATTTGAATTTTATTGTTTATCCACTCATTGAGTGTTGTTGAATACATGTATTCATTCAAACAAATGTTTGTGAAAGTCAGGAGTGACTTAGTGTTAAACAATACTTGAGTTTTCTTAGATTCAAGGATAGTCTAAGATAGTGTCAGAAGTGGTATTAAGAATACTTGTATAGCCAGGAGTGGTAGGACATAAAGTTTGCTTTGTAATCAAGTTTTAATTAGTATAAACCTTTACTGTTGTGTAAAGGGGAACTAGACATAGCTCACTTTGAGCAAACCAATATAAACCTAGTGAACTTCAAAAGGATATGAAGGAGCTTAATGAACTTCATGATTATCATATGAAGAAAGATATGATCTATGGAGATAATGTGCATAAACACATAGGGATTATGAAGACCTCAAAATGAGTAAACATAATCTTTGGGTGGAATGTGAAGAATGTTAGTCGTCTTATACGACTAACTTTTGTATAGAAAACTTTTACAAAATGTATATATTTTCCCCAATTTATGGTTCTTTTTGTAGGATTGTAAATAAATTTTGCTTTGTTTTTATCTGTGCTCAGTAGAAGCCTTGTGTATGGAATTAATGTCAATTTCTCTTCAATTTCAGGCAAAAAGGAGTTATTTTGAAGAAGTGCTAAAGTTGATGTCTCGCTAAGCGAGCTCAATGCGTTTAGCGAATGTCATCCGCTAAGCGAGGCATCAACGCGCTTAGCGGATAGGAGGAATCTGGAAGGGAATCTGTCACGCAGGCACGCGCCCAACATATGATCAGCTCGCTCAGCGAGTTGTTTGTCACCTTCCAGGCTTAGCGCGAGTTTGGCACTGAGCGAAAGTTCACTTACTTGCGCTAAGCGCGAGAATGGCGCTAAGCATGACGTCGAGGTCAATGAGCTCTTTTTTAAGCCTGACTTGCGGAGAATGAAGGGGGCTGGAAGAGAGAGCGCTGAATAGCCGTCAGAGCTTGAAGAGTGAAATACAAAAAGGCAAAGAAGAGAGCAAAGAAGCCAAGTTTTGATCTTTTAGGAATATTTGTGAGTTTTTGAGTGATTGTGAGGTTCCTAGAGATGGAGGAGACATCCCCACTCCTTTGTAAGCAAGCAATTTCTCTTAATTCCTCTTCTTCATTGTAAAAGGAGCTTCCTTGCTCTAGAAGGCTAAATCCTCAGTTGGGGATTCTTGTTGAGTAATTGATGCAAACTCTTTCCCTATCTAATTAAGGTTGTTTTATGTGTTCATTGTTTCTATGAGTACTTTATTATTGCATGCTTGTGGCTTGATCATCCATATGTGTGTACTGTTAGGGGCTTTAGCATTGAAAGATGTATTGTCTCCTTAGAACTTGATAGAGCAAGATTAGGTTACATGTCTGGACACGGAGTGCGATAATTTAGTTTTTATTATGTTGTGATCATAAAGCTGTTCAATTAAGCTAAGTTCAACAAGAGACATCTACGAACAAAGTTTAATTAGAATTAGGCTAAACTCACGAGACATCGGTGTTTATTACTTAAGCCTTCAACATAGAACACAGAAACATCTTTAATTAGAGAAACATCCTTAATTGCATCAATTTGCTCAATAAGAGGACCCAACGCCTTTAGATATCGGTTTTCACACTTACTTGCTCAGGTTTATTGCTTTGTAATTAGAATAGAACATACTTTTACTTTCATTCACAATCATGATTTCTGTTTACAAATGCCTGCTTATTGAACAAACCTTTACCAAATGAACAAGTTCCCTGAGTTCGATACTCGGTTCACACCATTTTAATTATTTACTTGACGACCCGGTGTACTTGCTGGTAGATTTCACATCCACACAAACAAGTAGTATCCCGGAGAGCGAAACAAGTAGTTTGGCACCGTTGCTGGGAACTTTTTCCATCTGGAAAGTTTAGTTCAGTTTGAAGGCATTAATTCATTATTCTTTGATTTATTAATTTTTGTCTTTGTTAATATTTGTTTAGTTCAGAATTTATTTTCTTCTTGAATTGGTTAACTGCTTTTCCTATTAGTGTTTGCATTCGTAGATCTTCTACAGCTGAATTGGTTCCATTGGATTTAGAAATTGAAGTAACCTTCAGAAGAAACAACGCAAAGAGAAAAAGAAAGCTTTTGCACGACAAAACAGTAGCATCAATCCTTGAAAAGGCTTACTTTTCTGAGTCATCATCTTCTAATTCACCTACATCCAGGGAATCTCAAACAGTAGAATTTGAAGCCGAAGTCATGGCTGAAGAGCAACCTCGACAGGGATCCGAGGTTTACTTCACGATTTTGGACAGGGATCTGAGGTTTACTTCGCGATTTTGGACAAGTCTACATGAAGCCTTGGGGACAAAGCTGAAGCTTAGTTCAGCTTATCATCCTCAAACAGATGGTCAGACCGAACGAACCATTCAGACTCTAGAAGATCTACTTCGGGCGTGTATTATAGAGCAACAAGGTAGCTGGATGGATTGTTTGCCATTGATTGAGTTTACTTACAACAATAGCTACCAAGCCAGTATTGGTATGGCTCCTTTTGAAGCTCTATATGGACGAAAGTGCAAAACTCCTATTTGTTGGTACGATGATGGAGAAGCAGTACTTCTTGGACCGGAAATGCTACAACAGATTACCGAACAAGTGAAATTGATTCGAGAGAAGATAAAAGCATCTCAGGATAGGCAGAAGAGCTATTATGATAGAAGGAGGAAACCACTAGATTTTCAGGAAGGAGAACATGTGTTTTTGAAGGTTTCTCTTGTAACCGGAGTCGGAAGAGCTCTCAAATCTAGGAAGTTGACGCCCAAGTATCTAGGTCCGTATCAGATTTTGAAGAAGGTTGGGCCTGTAGCTTATCATATCGCCTTACCTCCGAGTTTATCGAATCTGTATCCTGTGTTTCATGTCTCTCAACTGAGACGGTACAACCCAGATCCATCACATATACTTGCAGTGGACGAGGTACAGGTGAAGGATAACCTCACCTATAAAGCACAACCTCAGAAGATCACTGATCGAAGGATGAAGTCACTGAGAGGAAAGGAGATCGCGTTGGTGAAGGTACAGTGGGGAACCGATGAGGGTGATTCAACATGGGAATTGGAGGATAGGGTGAGAGAATTGTACCCAAGTTTGTTCATAGAGTAGTTAATTTCGGGGACAAAATTCCTAAAAGGGTGGGAGTATTGTGACATCCTGGAAATTTCTGCCTTGTAAACGGTGCATTTTGTATGATTATATATATATATATATATATATATATATATATATATATATATATATATAAGTATTATTCAGTGTATATGCATATATGTTCCTGGTAGAAGTAGGAATAGTGGGGGGCAAGATACGTGGGTTAGGCTGATTAAGGAAGAGAAATCCATAACTGAAAGGTTATAGGTTAATTCTCAATTAATTAGTCTAAAAATCATCATTTTGCGTGTAACTTAAAATTTAACAAAACCAACCTCTGAACCACGCTCGGGGTTTCATTCCGAGTGTTTTGATATATATATTGCCTACTTTCGAAAACTGGTCCCGACGGGTGCAGAGAAACGCGAGGGACTGGAACCAGAGAAATGGCATGCAAACCAAGGCAGGATTTTAGCGTTTCAAAGGTCAGATTTTTCTCACTTCCTGTGGCTGTGTATGGGTCACATCAAAAGAAAAGTGGGCCCTTTTTGGCTCCACTCAAATGGAGACATGTGGCATAGCTTAAAATAAAATAATAAGAAAAGAGAAAAGCCTTTCTTTTAAACTAAAAAGCTGTATTCTCTCTCCTCACTCAGCCCCAAAATTTCAGAAGCCTTTTCCTCTCTCTCTCACGTTGCCATTCTCTTCTTCTTTCTCCACCATTGAAGCTCCAACAAAGCTCCAACCTTTGGTAGCCATTTATGCTCCAAATCGCGAAAGGAAGGCATTTTCGGAGTCCTGAAGCGCATCTCTACGTGTGGGACTTCGAAATTTCAGATTTGGGTAGACTTCTTTCTCACTTGATTTTCGTGGGTATGGGGCTTTGGGAGATATGATGGGCAGTTTTGCTTGGTTAATGCTTTGTGATAGTTATTTGTGAAGAGATTTGACGAAAGCATGCTAAACTTGTTATGTTTGAGTGAGTTAAGCTTACCCATTCAGTTTTAGGGTTTTTATGATGATGCTTTTGATGTTGGTGTGCTGAAATTGCTTATGGAAAACTGCTAGGGATGAAGGGTAGAGTTAACCTAGGGTTAGAAAGTGAGAATATGGTGTTATGAGTGAAAAAAAAAGAGTGAGTTTTTGAGAGTTGGAAGGCCAAATCTGGATTTAGTGGTATTTGGAGGTTAAAGTGAGTTAATCCTAGTTTGAAATGTCATTTAGGACTTATGAGAAAGCTTGGGCTGTGCAAGAGAGAAAAACAAATGACCAAAGTGAACAAAGAGTCATTTCTAGGGTAAAATTGGATGTTGAGGAGTCAAATTTTGATTCGGTGGAATTTTAGGTGTAAATCCAGTTTGAGCAAGTTTAAATTGATGTTATAGACTTGTGTGAGGTGAGAGTTTGCTCCAAATTTACCTCATTCTCAATTTCATTTCTTAAACCTTGAAAATCCATTAAATTGAGGGGTTTTGGATACCTAGATTTTGTGTTGCTTTAGTCTGAAGCTTGTCCTTGGTTTAGACATGATTGGTACATGATTTGGGACTTGTAGGATTCAATTTGGGCAAAATTGGATGAGGGAAAGAGTGGTTTTCGAAATCTGCACTTTATGCAGAATTTTGCTGTTGAAATGTGCAGTAGAATTTTGTATAAGTGCAGAAAAATGCTTGTGTATGGCTGGTTGTGAAAAGGGTAGTACATATGGGGTTCTGGACATTTGCTAGCAGATCCCAACGGTCAAACTGTAGACTTATGTACTAGAGACTTCCGGTAAAATTTTCGAGTCGATCCAACGGTTAACGAATTGGAACGAAGGAAATGTTACTGGGGTATTTGCATGTGAAAAGCTGTGAATTTGAGTTGTATTTTGGGCAGAGTTTTTTGCCTTTGCCCTGTTTTGCTTGATTTTGTTAGTCCATGATGATTGGATGTGGAATTACTTGGATGTTGTGGAAGCTTGGGAGGATTGATGGGGACTCGGCGTTGAGAGGAACGAGGATAAGGGCTATGTGGGAGTACGTGAGCTCAGTTGGAGGTGGGCAACAGGGGATGGTGGGTTGTACATGATTTGTGGATGTGGAGAACTTGTTTTGCACCATCGCCCGACCGCCACCTAGTACCTCATGTGATGGGTACCCCATAATCCTACAAGCTTGAAATAAGGAAGTGTAGAAGGGTGAAACTTCCTGCTTTTATTCGTTGACCACAGAGTGGTACCTGGAGATATGTCGCGGGGGTCAGGAGACCATGGGGACGTCAGGTGGGGTGCTATTGCCCAAAACCAAGCTTGACCAATCCCGACCCAACCCGGTCATAGTCAGTCAGTGAGAACCTGTGATGTACCTAAGCAGGCGAGCTCCGGCAGTCAACAGATAAAAGGAACAATGACCACAAAGCAAGGAGGCTTGTGTGGTGGCTGGCCAGCTGTGAACTTTGATTGATATATGGGATATGGCCTCTGGTAATCGATTACCAAGGGTGGGTAATCGATTACAAGGCTTAAAAATGAAGACAGGAGACTAAGATGGTCTCTGGTAATTGATTACCAAGGGAGTGTAATCGATTACCAGGCTTGAAAACGAGGTCAGGAAGCTAGGAGAGCTTCTGGTAATAGATTACCAAGGGGGTGTAATCGATTACCAGGCTTAGTAATGAAGGCAGCAGGTTGTGGAGGCCTCTGGTAATCGATTACCAGGCTGTGTAATTGATTACACAGAGGAACATGCCACTGGTAATCGATTACCAGTTATGTGTAATCGATTACACATTGCATTTTTGTAGGTTTCATGTCCTGAAGCTGTATAATTCGAGTTTGGCCTCTGGTAATCGATTACCAAGGCTGTGTAATCGATTACCAGAGATGAAAAGCCTAAAGATACCCCTTTTACTTGCATGTAGTGGTTATGAGACGCATTGTGTTGTGGCGTAGTTAGATTTTCGTGAAAGAGTCTACCCCTTTCTTTTCTTTCTTGTAGATCGTGATGGCGGCGCAGCTAATCCATGATCGAGTGGAGATGGAATGCCTAGAGGGAGCTTGGGAGACCCTCGAAGGCAACACGAGGTGCCGATTTCGGGGCACGATTCGATTTACGGCTACTTCATTGGTGCATCCAGATGAACCCGCACGCACGCTTCAGCGTACTGTGGAGTGGATACTACCCACGCCTACACCATACCGTCTAGTGGAGCCAGTCCAAGTGATCGAGGTGACGCCATCCGAGGAAGACCCTGAGGAGGATCTTGAGGAGCTACCTCCTGAGCCTGCTGTGGATGCTCTTGACTTTCTAGAGGGTGATGAGGACCCACTCCCTGAGGTGGATTCTCCCGAGGACGTCATGTCGGCATCTAAAGCAGACTCTACGGAGGATAGTGGCCATAGAGAGATGGCGATCAGTGGAGGCTCTTCATCATAGTAGACAGCTCATTGGACTAGTTTTATATACTTTTGAGGGTGGGTGTATCTAGGACTGACTGTTAGGTTTACTCTTTTGTTTTTGTATGGGTAGACCTATTGTATAGGAATTTGATGATTGTATACATGTGGCTGAAGCCACCACAGTGGACACCTTTGCTCTGGATGACACTATGTATTTTGCAAAACTCCCATATTTTGGACAGCTTTAAATGATGAATGCACTTATGTTTAATCTTGTTATTTGAAAAGAAAGCATTAGCAAACTTTATTTGCAAAGGAATTTACCGATCGTATTTTATTTTATTGTTTTCACGTGACGACCTAAAGTAATGGCGGGCATACCTTTCCTTTGAAAAAGCAAAATATTTTAGATGTTATGCGTGATCAGAAAGAAATGACTCCGAATAGAATTGTGAACTGGCCATTCAGGACTCCATGGCAATGATTTTCCTTCTGAACTTAATTACTATGAAATAGAGAAAGAAACGGAAA
Organism: Glycine soja; assembly: GCF_004193775.1. Lineage (NCBI taxonomy): Eukaryota > Viridiplantae > Streptophyta > Magnoliopsida > Fabales > Fabaceae > Glycine > Glycine soja. Next base: position 32,805,760 of record NC_041019.1, read on the forward strand.
AGAAAAAAAAATTTCCCATGTTTTGTTATTTAAATCATTACTAATAAACCAGTCATTATTTTGGGGACGCCACAATTGGTGGTATCAGAGCAAAAGTTGGATTCTAGCGAACCTGTTTATGGTCTTGCTGTGTGAATGTTGTGTATTTCTGAAACTGGGAAGTAGGTTTCAGGGAGTGACATTAAGTCACACATTGTGTGCATTTCTACCTTCTTGTTTAAGCATGAATGTGCGATTAATTCAATAGGATTGTTGTGTGTATATATGTGTATATGTATAGAGAGAAGTATATTGTTGTAACTGTCATAGCCTGTGTGGTACACTCTCTCAGTAGGATTTTATGGATACTAATAGTTTCCCTACATGATAGGTATGGCAAGACATGGTAGGGATCAGAACCGTGATGTCCTCGACCGCATCACAGCTGTGCTGGAAACTCTGGTGCAAGAACGTGATGTGGAGCCGGCGGAGTATCGGGGACTGATGGCTTTCCGTAAGAACCACCCGCCAAAGTTCAGTGGGGACTATGATCCGGAAGGTGCTAGGTAGTGGTTGGCTGAGACGGAAAAGATTTTCGAGGCGATGGGTTGCCTCGAGGAGCATAAGGTTCCTTATGCAACATTTATGCTCCAAGGGGAGGCCAAGAATTGGTGGAAGTTCGTGAAGCCTTCATTTGTTGCACCGGGAGGCGTGATTCCTTGGAATGTCTTCAAGGACAAATTTCTGGAAAATTACTTTCCACGAGATCTCAGGAAGCGGAAGGCGAGGAAATTTTTGGATTTGAAGCAGGGAAACATGTCTGTTGGGGAGTACACGGCTAAGTTTAATGAGCTTCTGCAGTATTGGCCTCAATACCAAGATGCTCGAAATGAGGAAGATTTATGTGCTCAGTTTGAGAATGGGCTTCGCTTGGAGATTCAACAGGCGGTTAGTTATATGCAGATCACGGATTTTAATCAGCTGGTGACAAAGTGCAGGATTTTTGAGGACAAGATGAAGGAGAGGCAAGCTAGAGGCGTTGGAGGACCACAGAGAAACCATCCTTTTAGAGGAAATAGTAGTAAGAGGATGAAGCCATATTCTAGCAACAAGGGGAAGCAACCCATGGCTGCGTCCAACATGAGTCAGTCAAGGGGGACTGGGGTGCAGTATTTTCAGTGTGGGGGACTGCATCTTAGGAAGAATTTCCCACAGCTCCAACAGACACAGGAGAATCGTTGTTATGTTTGTGACAAGGTGGGCCACTATGCTCGAGAATGTAGGGTGACCGGGAGACCGACGGTAACTGCCAATTCCAACACCGTCAATCGTGGACCCGCTAATTCCACAAGGAGCGGTAATGTTAGCAACAACAACAACACTAGTGGTGGAAGGCCAAAGGTACCCTCCCGGGTATTTGCTATGAGTGGTTCAGAAGCAGCTGCCTCCGACGATTTGATACGGGGTAAGTGTTTGATTGCTGATAAACTACTAGATGTACTTTATGATTCGGGTGCCACGCATTCTTTCATATCTCATGCATGTGTGGAGAGGTTGGGGTTATGTGTGACGGAGTTACCATATGATATGGTGGTGTCTACTCTGACTAATGAGCCTGTAACCACCTCTCGGGTGTGTTTGAAGTGTCCTATATTTGTTGAGGGTCGATCTTTTATGGCGGATTTGATTCGCCTACCTTTAGTTCATCTAGATGTGATCTTGGGGATGGATTGATTATCTACTAACCATATCTTTCTAGAATGCAAGGAGAAGATGCTAGTATTTGGTGGAGATGTAGTTCCAAATGAACCATTGAAAGAGAATACGGCCAACGATGGAATGGGGGATGTTCGAACTTACATGGTGTTGTTCTCCATGAATGTGGAAGGGGACGCTGAAGTTAGTAGTATACCGGTGGTGTCGGAATTTCCAGAAGTTTTTCCTGACGACATTTGTGAATTACCACCTGAGAGAGAAGTGGAATTCATTATTGACTTGGTGCCTGGGGCGAATCCAGTGTCGATCGCGCCTTATAGAATGTCTCCGGTAGAACTAGCAGAGGTGAAGGCACAAGTGCAGGATCTCTTAAGCAAACAATTTGTTCGCCCAAGTGCATCACCGTGGGGAGCGCCGGTCTTATTTTGGGGACGCCACACACATCTAGCCACTTATATTGAGATTTGTAACACTGTCAGACTGGTTGGCGTGCCTGAGGATGCTGTTAGATTGAGCTTGTTTTAATTTTCTTTGTCTAGAGAGGCAAAAAGATGGCTCCATTCATTTAAAGGTAACAGTCTTAAGACTTGGGATGAAGTGGTTGAAAAATTCTTGAAGAAATACTTCCCAGAGTCCAAGACTGGTGAAGGAAAAGTTTTCATCTCATCCTTTCATTAATTTCCAGATGAGTCCTTGAGTGAGGCTTTGGAAAGATTTCATGGGTTACTAAGAAAGACGCCTACTCATGGATTTTCAGAACCGATCCAGCTCAATATTTTCATTGACGGGTTAAGGCCACAATCCAAGCAGCTTTTAGATGCTTTTGCAGGGGGAAAATAAAATTGAAGACCCTGAAGAAGCCATGGAATTGGTTGAGAATATGGCTACTAGTGACCATGCAATCTTGGGTGATAGAGCACACATCCCAACCAAAAGAAGCCTGTTGGAGCTTTCATCACAGGACTCTTTGTTGGCCCAAAACAAGTTGCTATCCAAGCAACTTGAAGATTTAATTGAAACACTAAGTAAGTTGCCAACTCAATTGCATGCTGGACAACCTTCACCCTTTTCTGTTTTGCAGGTTGCAGGTTGTGTTATATGTGGTGGAGCACATGATTTTGGCTACTGCATTCCCACAGAAGATACAACACATGAAGTGAACTACATGGGGAACCAGCCAAGACCAAACTTTAATGCAGGTGGGTATTCTGGATTTCAACATGGCCAACAATATAATCAACAACAGGGACAGTGGAGAACTCACCCTAGTAATCAGTTCAATAAAGACCAGGGTGGGCCACCTAACAGGCCACCGCAACAAGGGCCTAGTCTCTATGACAGAACAACAAAGCTGGAAGAGACTCTTGCTCATTCATGCAAGTATCCATGTCCAATCAAAAGAGCACAGAGTCAACCATCAAGAATCTAGAAGTCCAAGTGGGACAATTGGCAAAGCAACTAGCAGACCGACCGTCAAGCAGCTTTGGAGCCAACACAGAGAAGAATCCTAAGGAGGAGTGCAAGGCTGTTATGACTAGAAGCAAAATGGTGAGCATGAATGAAGGTGAGAAGAGGATAGGTGAAGAAAAACAACAACTGGTGACTGAACCAAAAATTGACCCAGTTGGTGTCTATGAATGATAACAAAAGTGTATAACCAAAAATAATGATTATTTTATTATTATTATTGTATGAAAAAGACATCATTACACAAGGATTTAAGCTAACAAAAGGCTAGTTGTTAAATCCTCACAATCCAACTAACGTTAAAGATAGAATTATTATTCAATCAACACTATCCATTGTGGCATGTTTAAAAGAATTTTTTTTAAACACTTTTCAATAGAAAACAACTCTATGATCCATAGTTTAGATAGTGAATGATTGTTCTATAAACCTTTATGATTCAAGTAACAATAAAGGTAAAATTGCTACTCAATTAGTATCATAAATTATTGCATGTGTAAAATAAAATCATTATTTTTATTTCAAGTGTGAAAACTATAGATAATATAAATTAGAAAAGAAAGCAAAGTCTGATTTTTTTTCAAACAAACTTTAAATTAAAACAATACCTTTTTTAACACCCTAATACACTTATCCTATTTACAGGAATGTAAACCGTCACTGAAAACAAATACACATTTATACCCTTTTTATTATTTTATGAACACACTAGCACTTCAAAAGAAAAAAAAAAGACTTGACATCAAACAAAAACCTATACTTATTAAGGGAGATAAAGAGACTTGACTGCGTGCTGAAAATTTCCATGAGTACGAGAGAATTCACCTGTTTTAGTGATAATATGAGTCGTGTGTCATCTCCGAATGCTAGTGGGTGGTTTTTATAATGAAAATTGACCAACTTCTTTGGAATCAACTTATCTCAAATACCTCTACTATTCCCTTAATTTTGTCACTCACCTATGACCGTTGCCTCCTTGACGTGAAACTAATTCATGACGATACGCTTCATGTGGATCGCTTCTGATGGAAGCTTGCTTGTGGGGCTTCTATGGAGGCTGGATCTTTGAGCTTCAATGAGGTCCTTTAATGGTGATTTTCCACCATGGAGATGCAGCGGAAGACAAAGGAGAAGAGGTGAGAGGAGGCGCCATCCACTAGGGAATAAGCCATGGAAGAAGGAGCTTCACCACCAAGATGAGCCTTGGATAAGAAGCTTGGAAGGATGATTCAATAAAGGAAAAGAAAGAGGGAGAGAAAGAGAGAGGGGGGAGCACGAAATTGAAGGAATAAAAGAGGGAGAGAAGTGGAACTTTGAAGTATGTCTCACAAGACTCTCATTCATTAAAGTTACAACAAGTGTTACACATGCTTCTATTTATAGACTAGGTAGCTTCCTTGAGAAGCTTTCTTGAGAAAACTTCTTTGAGAAACTTCTTTGAGAAAACTTCCTTGAGAAGCTAGAGCTTAGCTACACACACCCCTCTAATAACTAAGCTCACCTCCTTGAGAAGCTTCCTTGAGAAGATTCCTAAAGAAGTTAAAGCTTAGCTACACATACCCCCTATAATAGCTAAGCTCACCCCCATGCCAAAGTACATGAAAATATAAAAAAAAATCTCTATTACAAAGACTACTCAAAATGCCCTGAAATACAAGGCTAAAATCCTATACTACTAGAATGGCCAAAATACAAGGCCCAAAAGAAGGAAAAACCAATTCTAACATTTACAAAGAAGAGTGAATCCAACCTTGACCCATGGGCTCAAAAATCTACCCTAAGGTTCATGAGAACCCTAGGGCCTTCTTTGGTAGCTCTAGTCCAATCCTCTTGGAGTCTTCTATCCAATACCCTTAGGGGGTAGGATTGCATCATCCCCTCCACCTTGGAAAGGATTTGACCTCAAATCCCGAGGTTCTTCATGCTCTGGGCTCCTTCCCTCGACACCTATAAAAAGAATAAAAACATATGTATTAGTGGTGTTGAGTATGTTAGTGTAGGGTAAGGTCTAAAAACCCTTTTCATGGAGATCTTCCCATGAAGGAATATGGTTCCTCACCAACTCAATGAGTGGTGCTACAAGTATAGAAAAATATGGGACAAACCTTTTGTAAAAAAGTTTGTTAAGTCATGGGAGCCCCAAATTTCCCTTATACTTGGTGGAGTAGGCCATTCAGGAATGACCTTTATTCTCTTAGGGTCCGTGGGAACCCCATGATCACTATTTAAAAAATTAAGGAAAGTAATGCAATAAAGCGTACCTTTTTCTATATTTTCATGTTGATTATTCCTACAAAAAGATACGACAAACCTATGGTGTCCCATATGAGCACCTAAGTTTGTATGAAAACCAAAAATAAGAACAAACCTACCTAATGAGTCCCTATGTACATGACTCATGAAAATGTTCGATGCATGACTGATTTTACGAAAGAGGGTTTCAACACTCAACACATTCATCATATCACTTATTTTAGGGATTTGGTGCCCAATAATACCTATTTTGGGCACCAACAAAGCACAAGGATTTAAGCTCTTACGGACAAAACCATCATCCAACAACTCCTTTACTTGAGGAATAACCTCAAGCCCAAGAGGTGTGACAGTGCTAACAAGTGTCTTTTTACAAAGGAGAAGATGTGGAGGTTGTCCAAGAGGGGAAGTTTCTTTAATATTTGTCTTTATTTCAAAATGACTTTCCTTCTTAGCTAACCTCTTGGAGGAGACACTTACCTCCTTAACCATTAAAGGTTGTCCTTCTTCTTGGGGTAGATTTCTTCACTAGATTCTTCCCCTTTTACTTCTTCACTTTCACTAGAGGAAGGTGAAGTAGTAGCCTCATCTTGGCTACTATAAATGTCTTGGCCCCTCATAATCATGGTTTTCTTGGTGGGGCATTGAGAAGTAATGTGCCCTCTTCCAAGACATTTAAAGCACTTTATGGAGCTAGTTTTCTCTTGCATACTAGCCTTAAGGGGTTGATTTTCTATTGTCTTCCCCTTATCATCTTTGGGATTAGAAGGTGTCACCCCTAAGATGCCTTGACCTTGGTCTTTCTTTAGATAACAGTAAGAGCCATAAGATTTTGAAGTAGACTTCCTTTTAAGTTGTTGCTCTACCCTTATTTCTCAATCTAAGTTGGCCAATACATTGTCCTTCCCATGGAAGTAGGGGAGGTTAATGTTAGCCTCTTGAGGCTTTCTTTCCTTTTCTCTCCTATGGGAGTGAGGTCTAAGATGTGACCTATGCCTTCCTTCATAATAGTCACGAAGTTCTTCACTTAGGCTTTTGCAAGAGTTATGACTACTATAGGAGGCATGTTTTTCTCTTTTCATTTCTTTCATTATTTTTCTTCATTCTTTGATGCAATCCTACCCCGCAAGGGCATTGGATAGAAAACTCCAAGTAGATTGGGCCAGAGATGCAAGAGAAGGCCCTAGGGTTCTTATGAGCCTTAGGGTAGATTTTGGGCCCATGGGCTAAGTACGAGCCCACTTATCTTTGTAAATATTAGATTAAGGTTTCATTATTTTTGGGCCTTGTATTTAGGGCTCCATAATGTAGGTAGGATACCCTAGAAATATAGGATTTTTCAGTCCTTGTATTTTAGGGCACCTAGACTAGTTTTTGTATTAGGGGTAGTTTTGTAATTTCACATGCACTAAGTGGATATTTGATGTGTGTGGCTGGAAATAAATTTAATTGAATTGGTAGAAGCCCAATCCAATTAAATTTTAGAGGGGGAGGTGAGCATTTGCTTACTACACCCCATTGCCACATCATATAGTCACACTTTGTGCATGTCCTTCATGCTTTTCATGCCTCATGACACCTAAGCACACTTAGTAGAGAATCTTGGAATTGATCTTGGATTAGTGGGCTGAACCATAACTAAAATTCACTAATCATAATTAGTGAAATTTTGGCTCCAAAGTTTGGCTCCACAAATTCAATTTCAAATTCAAGTGAAATTTGAATTTCCCTCCAATTTTGTGTGACACTTAGGCTATAAATAGAGGTCATGTGTGTGCATTTTTTGGAACTTTGATGATTTGAATATTAAACTTCAGATTTCAAAGCTCATTTAGAGCACAAAATTTCGTGCTCTTCTCTCCCTCTCCCTTCATTCATCTCCTTCTTCCTCCAAGCTCTTATCCATGGCCTCCTATGGTGGTGAGCTTCTTCTAGACTCATCTTCTCCTTGAAGTGGCGTCTCCTCTCTCTCTTCCTTCTTCATTCCGCTGCCATTTATCTTCCAAGAAGCAAAGTAATCCATTGATGAAGAAGATCCTAGGCCTACAAGCTCCAATGGAGCTTGCATCATTCTTCCTCTCTTATTTTCTTTCTTTCATCTTGACTTATTTCTTCCAGTATTTTTTTTCTTTTTTCTTTTCTCTCTTGTTTTTCTTTCCATAACTTGAGGGAACTCAACTCATCTAAGATTCAAGATAAATGGTCTTTATGACTAGTACCCTCGCCATTAACACTAGATGAATGATGACTCATGTTGGTTCCTAAGTTGTGGTTCTTTCTTGTTGGAGGTTTGAAAACAAAAGGTAAAAGAAACTATGGTTGAAACTAGCCAAAATAAACACTAAAAGAGGTGTGAAAGATAAGGTAAAAAACTAATTGGTAAAAGGAAAGCTATCTAGGCGGTTTGACAATGGAAGGTTAAAGAAATAAACTATGAAAGTAAGCAAGAAATGTAAACTAGGCGAATCCTAAGAGTGTTTGGATGACCACATTCAAGGTTCCCAACAAAACACTCACTATCCTAAGGAAAAATTGCTTAAAATTATTACACACAAATGGAAGTTTGGTAACCTATTGGAGGTTCCTAACACACTTCCAATAAAAGGCCTTTTTGTTACAAAACTTGAAAGCAATGAAGGTAAGTAAATTGCAATTACAAAATTGCAAAAAGGTCCTCAATTTTGGTGGTTTTTCTCTCTTTGGTGATTCACTCAATTTGGAGTGCTTCTTAATCCAATAGCTCTTAAGGTGGTTGGCCCCTTTCTTCTTGACTCAAATTCTTCAAGGGATGGCACCAATCCTCCTTACAATTCCCTATAAGACAACCCACAAACAAGGAAACAAAGAGACAAGCAATAACCAAAGACAGAAAAAAAATGAAATGAAAGCTAAACCAAAGAGAAACTTAGAATGGCTCTAGAGTAGAGTAAAAAAACTAAAAAAAAAGACTCAACAAACCTCTAGCTTTGCCTCTACAACCATCAAGACATCTTCAAAACTTCTTTCCTACTTTTCTCTTAAGCTCAACTCCAATCCACAAACTCTGACTTCCAATCATCTTTTCCCAACCAACTCCAAAATATACACATGATCTCAAAATATGGAGTACAAGAATAGATAAAGCAATGCGAACAATATCTTTAGAAATTTGGCATTTGGAGAGAAAGTTATCTTGACCAAGTCCTGAGTGTGAACCTTCACAATTTTATCAAGATTTTCATTTTTCCTTCAAAACATTCACCTTACTCAAAAGTAAGAGTGATAGAAGAAAGACTCATCCTGATGGATCAACATAACTCACACTGAGTGGAAGAAAATTTACTCATAGGGCAAACTAAAAATGTTTTACAGTTAAAGTAGGGCTACAAAAGATGTAGTCTAAGAAAGAAGTTATCAATGCTTTTGGAAAAAGAATAGCATTGTGTCGCAACCTACCCTTCGGCGGGAGGGCGACGAGTAACTCGAGGGTGCGTGTTCCAAGAAAGGAATACGCACGGAGTCGCCACCAACGTTTATTTGAGGAAAACGTCGGAAAAACCGGAGAAGACGTGGTGTACGAACTTTAAATGAAAGGTTTGGGAGTTGTATTTACGCACGGGGAAGGTATTAGCACCCCACGCGTCCGTCACAAGAGACGACAACCTTTAATCAAATGTGCAAATATGACTTCAATTTATATTCTTTTCCTTTTTTACGTTCTTATGTCTTTTTTATGCCTTTTTATGTTTTTATCTTTTTGTGGTCGACAATGGTGTTTCCCTTTGCTCCTACATATTCCTCAATTATGATGAGAAAATCAGACCTACGTAGTTCTTTTGTGAACAAAGCATTTTGGTTAAGTTATTTTTTATCCTTTTTTGCAAGATATGTTTTTTATTGAATGAAAGGTCATTTAAGACGTTGGACCATTAGACAATCTTTTGATTCTTTTGAAAAGTGAGAAAAACATTAAGGCATTGGACCATTAATGATTTCTTTATTTTTTGAAAGGGGTAATAAAGTTACATATTGATTTTAGGCTTTTTAGAAATCTACACTTAACCAATACAAGCGGAAAAGACCATTTCAAGGTGTTGGACCTTTGAAAATGACTTTTTTAGGCGATGACAAAAGTTTGGTTTATGAATTGATTTTAGCTTTAGTTTCACTTTGGTTATTAGTCGATTCGATTTAAGAAAGAGAAATCCCAAATAAAAATGTCCGATTGATTTTTTTGATTTATTTTACTAAAAGATATTTTTGATTATTATATTATTATTTTACCTCTTTTTGGTTTCCAACGTGGTTACGGCATGACCGAACGGTTGGATTTCATTTTAACAGAAATTAACAGATGTTACCATTCAAATGATCGGTGGAAATTTATTTTATTTTTGATTAGGCGAGAAAATGACTAATGTAAATCACTAAAGCACATCAAAAGGGGGTACGGAAAGTAAATGAAATGAAAATAAAAGGACGTGAAAACAAATGAGGACCATTAAGGGTACATAGAATGAATTGAAAAGTTCGATTTCGGGAACTTACCAGTTGAAAATCTTCGTGAAATCACCCACAGAAACGTTACGGAAACGTTACAGAAGTGCCTCGGCTTGGATTTTCTTCACGGAAACAATTTTTCTCACCAATTTTAAGTGAATCTCAGATACCAGGAGGGTTGAACATTTTTGTTCTTCCCTCCTTCCCCTATTTATAGGAAAAGGAAGGAGATGCTTGCCACCCAGCTCGCCCAGGCAAGCTAGATTGCTTCCTCCAAAAGCAACCGTCTTCTGGATGGCAAATGGCGCAAAATTCGTCTATGTGTGTTTATCACCCAATTTGCGAAATCTGAATGGCAAAGGGCGCAGAATTCGTCTATGCGTGTTTACCACTCGACTGGCTGCTCCTGAATGATAAAGGGCGCAGAATTTGTCTCTGCGCATTTATCACTCATCGAGCGTGCATATAACCTCATGTCGTCGGGCCCGCCGCCTCAGGATGACAAAAGGCCCAGAAGATGATGTTAGTCTCTGCGTGTTATCATGCTTTGAGTCTTATAGATAGCAAAAGTATTTTAAAAGTGCAGGACCAAATGGTTCCCGCATGTCATCGGGCCCGCCGCCTCTGGATGACAAAAGGCGCAGAAGACGACGCTAGTCTCTGCGTGCTATCATGCTTTGAGTCTTATAGATAGCAAACATATTTTAAAAGTGCAGGACCAAATGGTTCCCGCATGTCATCAGGCCTACCGCCTCTGGATGACAAAAGGCGCAGAAGACGACATTAGTCTCTGCGTGCTATCATTCTTTGAGTCTTATAGATAGCAAAAGTATTTTAAAAGTGCGGGACCAAATGGTTCCCACATGACATCGGGCCCGCCGCCTCTGGATGACAAAAGGCGCAGAAGGCGACGTTAGTCTCTGTGTGCTATCATGCTTTGAGTCTTATAGATAGCAAAAGTATTTTAAAAGTGCGAGACCAAATGGTTCCCGCATGTCATCGGGCCCGCCGCCTCTGGATGACAAAAGGTGCAGAAGACGACGTTAGTCTTTGCGTGCTATCATGCTTTGAGTCTTATAGATAGCAAAAGAAAGTGCGGGACCAAATGGTTCCCGCATGTCATCGGGCCTGCCGCCTCTTGATGACAAAAGGTGCAGAAGACGACGTTAGTCTCTGTGTGCTATCATGCTTTGAGTCTTATAGATAGCAAAAAGTTTATACGAATAACCGCTAGGGTATTTCTGCTTGTCGCATGACTCCAAGGTCAGTATGATAGAGATTGTGGGGTGGTCGACAAAAGCGAGGCTCTTGCTTCTACGTATCCTCAATGAGGAACTCAGGTCTACGTAGTTGTGGATAACTTGTGAGACTAAAAATAGTCTCGGTGTTTTCTTCACTAAAATGCGAACATGCTTTAGTAAAGAGAGAAAACTTCCAACTAGTCAGAGCAACATATGCTTTTCGGATGAAAAACAATGTGTCTATCGGGGAAGGGGAGTATGCTGATGTAATCTTCTCATATCCACAAATGAGATTTTGGATGTTAGCATTTCGTTTCTAAATGACCATTTAGAGGAAACACTGGGTTCAACAAAAATAGAAGAAAATCACTCAAAGTGTATCAATCTCACACAGGTAAGTGTTTCATCCTAATTCCGAACCATAGGTATGTCATGACTTGATTTTGCAAATCATTTCCTATCAAATCAAAGATTACATGCGTGATCATGGATTAGTAGGACTTTTTCTTGGGAATGGTGTTTTTTTGTGGGAATTTTGGCTTTGAATGTTTTTGGCCTTTTCCTTTTTTTGTTTTTGTTTAGTGTGAGGTGAACAAGTCACCGACGCACAGGATTTTGGTTGGAAATCGAAGGGAGAGGACCACTTTAGGTCGTGGTTTCCTTTCTTTTCTTGTTTACTTGGTGACAAATATGTATTGTTCAGATATTGTCTGGTCCTAAGACCTTTATGCATATTTCTTCTTTTCTCTTCCGATCTTTGATCGAGAATTCTCTTTCTTTTTTGCTTTCCCCCATTTTCCTTGATTGGGAATTTTCCCTTTTTGCTTTCTTCTGATTCTTTTGATCGGGAATTTTCTCCTTTTCTCTTCTTTTCTTTTTCTTCTTTTTTTTTTTTGTTTTCTTTTGAGGGTAAGGTTTATGGTGAGTTGGGACTTTAGCTCAAGGCTTGTAGAACGAATGGACATGATATATGTCAGGGTGTTGGTCTGGTTCAGGGATAAAAGGGAATGTCCCGCATTATTTCCATGACACAAATGCAACAATGATGATTTGGAAATTTTATGCAAAACTAGTCATGCATGCACCTATGTGGACACTCAAGTGTCGAAAAATTTTTGGTCATGTGATGCTAGGGCTCATAATTCATTTTCTCTATTTTAGTCAACCCAGTGTTTCCTAAATATGTTCTTTTATCAATTTGTGCATTTATCCGAGTCTATCTTGGGTGTTCGGAAAAACTTTCACAGCATTTACCCTTCAAATGTGTACACACATTTTTTTTCAAAAACTAGCTATGATCAACGAATTTTTTCCTTCAAATAAAAGTTGGAAATTATCTTTTTTCACGAGCATGTTGTTTTTTAGCTAGACAACTTTTTATTCTTATTATTTTCTTTTTTCCTTCCTTTTTTTTCTTTCCTTACTTGCTCTCTTTTCCTTTTCCTCTTTTTTTCTTTTTTAAGTTATTTATCATTTGTTCATTTCCTCTCTCATCTTTCTTTTTTTTCTCTTTTTCTCTCTGAAAAGGTCGTGCGGACGAGGGCGCACACTACCTACTTACGTCTAACCACAAGGTGAACGAGAAACACATGAAAATGGTAAGTCGCAAAATGGTGACGAAATAACTGAGAGCCATAACGCCGAAAATTTCTAACAGAAACGAGCAATAATGATTGTAATGTTAGTAACCATATGAACAAAAACAGAAGACAGTAATGTCAACAGCAATATAGACAATAACAGAAAAAACGTCAATAGCAAACTAATCAAAAAACAGTAATGTAAAAAAATGCGGTGACCTCGGTCACGTGGCTCCGCTTCCTCCCAAGAAGCCGAGCAAGTCTGTCATCTCCTCATCCATGCGGGCGTCCTCTGCATTGTCGGGAGCTCCTGCAGGTGCCTCCTCCGTCTGGTCCTCGGGCCAATCTCCGGGCCATGCGACCTCAGCCCTAAACTGATCTGGAGCAGGGCATGCAAAAGGAGCGAAACCCTGACCCTGCTGACTGAGGTTGAGCTGGTAGAGACACTCATGTATCTGCACCTGCCCCCGGTGGTTGGCCGCCTGTTGGCGAACCAAGTGCTGTAGATACCGCTCCATGCCTAATGACCCAGCGGGATCAGCCTGATGAAGTGGCGACGGTGCGTCTGCGGCCTGTGGCGCATCACCCTGCGCCTGCCTAGGCGTGCAATACTTTTCAATGAAGGCTCGGGTGATCGGGGGCCGGATCACCTTACTAGGTGTGACGGGAACCCTGAATGACTAGCAGAGGCCCGTGATCAATGCTGGAAACCCCAGGGCCCTGTTAGACTTATCCGGGTCTAGAAGTTGCCTGGTGGGTGGCATACCTGCAAATAAATAGATGGCGTCAGCAATCAACTGAGCCACATGGATGCTCATCCATGTCAGGATGGCATACACCAGCTGACACTTCGGCAGAGGAAGGTCGGAGTTATGATCACTGGGTAGGATATTGCTAAGCAGCAACGTCATCCACATATGTGTCAAGGTGGTCATACTAGTGTGCATGATCCGCACCCGCCTCCCTGCAGCGGTCCGGGCAAAATTCTGACCCGATATACATAATAGCTGGGCAATGGCCTCTTCGTCAAACCCGTCGGTCCTGTTCCTTCTCTGACTAAACTTGCACTCCTGGCCTTCTTCTAACACCAGTGGGTCACCCAGGAATTGGCTGAGGGCGTCTGCATTGAAGGGAATCCACTGACCCCTCACCCATGATCGCATGTCCCGCACTCCCTCTTCTGTGGGCCAAGCATTAGCATAAAATTCTAGGACTATATCTGGGTCAAACTTAGCCATGGGAGTGACCAGCGATGTCCAGTGCCGATGAGCTATCTCTTCCTGAAAGGCGGTGTACTCATCGTCCCTGAGCTGGACGCGTCTCTCTCGGTGGAACGATCATCCTTTGATTTCCTTGAAACCCTGCTGATGCTCGGCGCTCCTGAAACGGTGGCTATCAAACTCGGGAGCGGCAATGGTCCCTTCAGCCACGACGTCCCTCCTAGATCTCTTCACGGAAAGCTTTTTCGGAGCCATTTCCTGCGAGGGCAAACACTTGGAAAGTTAGTTTACAAGGAAATGCTATTTTAAAGCAAAAATGACATGCTAATCCTTTCGATTTAGAACAAATTTGTGCCTGCATCTCCTTAAAGAAGAACATTTACCAACGTGCATACGCGCCAAGTATCCTGCTATTTATCAATATAGAAGGATATTCAAAACATTCCAGTTACCACATATATATTGAAAAGAATTCATATATGCATGCTCAAGGTATTGTGCCAAAATTACACATGTCCATATTCAATGTATTTTGCTACCAAAAATTACCTACGCACATTTGAAGTATTTAAAATTTTGTTGTTGTTTCATTCACATTTATTTATACATATACGCACATTGGATAGCCAATCTCGCGTCATGCACACACTTGCATTTATTTGAAAATGAATTTTCATGCCATCTATCTACACTTGAGCGGCAATTCCACATCATATATTCATTTGGGAAGCATTCTCGTGCCATTTTCTCCATAGGTACATTTTTTTTTGAAAGGCTCCTTATGCTACCTACCCACAAATATACATATTTTGAAAGGCATTTTTTTACGCTACCTATCTTACATATACAGATTTTTGAAATGCATTATTTGCTATACATTCACACTTTGCAAGGTATATTTATGCCATATATTCACACACTTTGCAAGACATTTCCACGCTATATATATTCACATATATACATACCATTGCAAGGTATTTTCCATGCTACCTAGGTGCAAGGTATTCCTCATGAGGCAGCCAATTTAAATTCTAAGCAAAAACCTCTCAAACATGTCCTAATATTCATGCCTTTTTACATTCAAAACCAAAACTTAGATTCCTAGGCGTAAGTCATGCTCCTTTGTATTGAGATTAAAAGCTTGGGTTCCTAGGCCTAGAATCGCATTCGGGCACTTATTTTATCCTCTATGTGCTGTCCTCATACATATAAATCAGCCCCACAGTCCAAAGCTCACAAAACCATGCTCATATGTCGTTGAGGCATTTCACCGAGCACTTGGTGGGCGCATGTTTAGGCATGAATATCAAGAGAATGGGGGCAATGTGGCATGCCCCATTACTTCAAAATGCACCCTAGGCCTAAGGCCATCCCTTACAACCCCTCAATTCAACAAAAACAAGCAACAATTCAAGGATAAATCCCTCACGCTTTTGAGCAAATACATGCAACTTAGAGCACCAAAATACATCAATGGAAAGCTAGAGAGCCCAAGAATGAGGTACTTACTTGTTGGAGATGAATAATAGTGCAAAACGGAATCAAAAACGCGAAAAATGGTGACCCTAGGGCTGCAAAACTCGTGAAATCTGTGGGTCTTGCTTTTGAATGAGGGTGGGGGGGGGGGGGAAGTTTTTTTGGGGTGCAGAAAACTCCCCCTCCCTCGTTTTTTATATTTGCAGGTGCAGGGGTGCTCGCCCAAGCGAGCTAACCTACACTTTTTTTTTTAGGGGAGACGTAAGTATGGCCTTCTACGGGCAGCATTTGCTTACTCGAACCCACTCAGGGCAGATATCCAATAATTACTTTAAAGACACAACAATAATTACTGTAAATTTAAAGGATACTAGGCTGCCTTGCAACGACGCTTTCCATTTGTCCAGAGCTAGGCAAGGGACGACGACCCATCGGTCGTGACCCTAGCCTTTACTTGCGTCCGTCCCTAAGTACCTGAAAGTAGGAAACACCATTGTGTGGTAAACCGTGGCCGCGTTACCATTTTACCTTGATGGGTTTCGGCCTCCAACTTCATCCTGGCATCTGACCACGGCCAGTTGATTCTACCCCTGTTATGACAAAATATGTATGTGTATGCGTATGCATGAATGTTTTCAAACGCAAAAGTTTTTTAGTGAAAGCTGGTTTAGGTTCAGTTTTAATTAAGCGCTTTGGGGCATCCCGTGGACTGAGCAAAAAAGGCTCAGGTTACCATAAACTGCACATGGTTTTAAAGCACGAAATGAGGACTGAAACCTCAAACTCATGTTCTCTTCTTTTAAAATACTGTGACGAGAAATATATAGTAGACTGGAATCCCTGGGGGAAACCAAGAATAATACACAAAAAATAAAAGAACATGCAACGATATCCTCAATTGCCCCAGATTCTAAGCATAGTATCGCTTGACAACATCGGAATTCACGGGTAAAGGCAGCTCCTCGCCATCCATGTTGGTAAGCACCAGGGCTCCTCCGGAAAAAGCCCTTTTCACAATGAAAGGTCCTTCGTAGTTCAGGGCCCACTTCCCTCAATTATCTTTAATAGCGTGGGACATCTTTTTTAGCACAAGGTCCCCCTCATGGAACTTGCGCAAGCGCACCTTCTTGTCGAACGCATTCTTCATTCTTTGTTGATACAGGCACCCATGGCTCATGGCTGTCAAGCGCTTACCTTCGATAAGGTTGAGTTGGTCGTAGCGTGTTTGAGCCCACTTCGATTCTTCTAAACCTGATTCTGCTAGTATCCTCTAAGAAGGGATCTCTACTTCAAATGGGAGTACTGCTTCCGTTCCATAAACCAAGGAATACGGTGTTGCCCTAGTAGAAGTTCGTACCGAGGTTCGGTATCCATGCAAGGCAAAAGGCAACATCTCATGCCAATCTTTGTATGATACTGTCATCTTCTGAATAATTTTCTTAATATTCTTGTTGGCTGCTTCCACGGCTCCATTCATCTTTGGTCGGTAGAGCGTGGAATGTGATGCTGGATTTTGAAATCCGTGCACATTTCCTGCATCATCTTGTTATTCAGATTGGTACCATTGTCGGTAATGATCTTCCTAGGGAGTCCGTATCGACAAATCAGCTCCCTCTTGATGAATCTGACCACTACACTCCTCGTGACATTGGTGTAGGAAGTCGCTTCGACCCATTTGGTGAAATAATCTATTGCCACTAGAATGAAGCGATGACCGTTCGAAGCCTTGGGTTCGATGGCCCCTATGACGTCTATCCACCACATGAAAAAAGGCCAAGGGGAGGACATGATGTTCAGAGGATGTGGCGAAGCATTGAAATTGTCTGCGAACGCTTGACATTTATGGCATTTCCTTACATGGATGCAGCAATCACTTTCCATGGTAAGCTAGTAATAACCTGCTCTTAGGATTTTCCTGGCCATAACATGCCCGTTGGCGTGCGTTTCGAACGAACCCTTGTGGACCTCCTTGATCATGTGGTCTGCCTCTTTGGCATCCACACATCGTAGGAGAGTCATGTCATGGTTTCTTTTATATAGCATACTCCCGCTCATGAAGAAACCGGTCGCCAATCTCCTTAATGTCCTTTTATCGTTGTCGGAAGCCCCCTGTGGGTATCCTTTGCTTTCAACAAACCGCTTGATATCGAAATACCAAGGCTTACTGTCCCGCTCTTCTTCCACCTGACAACAATGCACAGGTCTGCCATGACACCAGAACTCAATGTATGGTAGGTCCCCGTGCGGTGTTAGCTGGAACATGGATGCTAGAGTAGCAAGCGCATCCACCATTTGATTTTCCTCATGGGGAACGTGATGGAAGGAGATCTTATCAAAGGAATCAGCCAACTCCTTGATATAGGCTTTGTAGGGTATCAGTTTGGGGTCTCTAGTTTCCCATTCCCCTTTCAGCTGGTGAATCACCAGTGAGTCCCCGTACACTTTGAGCATTTTGACATTAAAGTCAATTGCTACCTGGACGGTCAGGACACACGCTTCTCAGCCATATTGTTGGTGCAGTCAAACCCCAGCCTGGCTGTGAAAGGTATACATTGATTGTCTGGAGAGACCAATACTGCTCCACTGCCATGGCCTAGAACGTTTGACGCTCCATCAAACCATACAATCCATTTGTCCCGATCTTCGTCTAGTTTTTCCTCAAACAAGGTCATGATGTCCTCATCCGGGAACTCGGGATGCATGGGCTGATAGTCATTGAGAGGCTGCTGAGCCAAATAATCTGCTAAGGCGCTTCCTTTTATCGCCTTTTAGGTGACGTAAACTATATCAAACTCGGATAGCAAGACTTGCCACCGGGCGATCCGTCCTGTGAGAGCTGGCTTTTCGAAGATGTACTAACCGGGTCCATCTTGGATATCAACCAGGTGGTATGGCTCAGCATGTATTGTCTTAGACGGTGGGACGCCCAGACTAAAGCACAACACGTTCTTTCGAGCAGGGAGTAATTCATTTCACAGGCCGTGAACTTCTTTCTCAAGTAGTGGACAACGCGCTCTTTCTTCCTAGACTCGTCATGTTGCCCCAGCATACATCCCATCGACTCATCCAAAAATCGTCATATACAAGATGAGAGGCCTTCCGGGTACCGGTGGCATAAGCACAAGAGGATTCATGAGACACTTTTTGATCCTCCTAAATGCCTCTTGACAATCCTCATTCCAACGGACGATTTGGTTTTTGCATAAGAGTTTGAACAATGGCTCACAAATAGTAGTGAGCTGTGATATGAATCTGGCAATATAATTCAAACGTCCCAGGAAACCTCAAACTTGCCTCTCGGTACGGGGTTCCGGCATTTCAAGGATGGCCTTCACCTTTTCGGGGTCCACCTCTATCCCTTTCTGGCTTACGATGAAACCTAGCAATTTCCCTGATTTGACCCCAAAAGTGCACTTAGCGGGGTTCAACCTCAATTGATACTTCCTAAGCCTTTCGAACAACTTCCGCAGGTTGACAAGGTGTTCCTCCTCGGTTTTAGATTTGGCAATTATGTCGTCCACATAGACCTCGATCTCTTGGTGCATCATATCGTGGAACAAAGCTACCATAGCCCGTTGATAAGTTGCCCCGGCATTCTTGAGTCCAAAGGACATCACCTTGTAGCAGAACGTCCCCCATAGGGTGACGATGGTAGTCTTTTCCATATCCTCCGGTGCCATTTTTATCTGATTGTAACCGGAGAATCTGTCCATAAAGGAAAACAAAGTGAAATTGGCCGTATTATCGATGAGGATATTAATTTGCGGCAAAGGAAAATTGTCTTTGGGACTGGCTCGATTCAAATCCCAATAATCCACACACATTCGCACCTTCCCATCCTTCTTAGGGACTGGTACAATGTTGGCAACCCATTCTGGGTACCGAGTGACTGCCAGAAAACCAGCGTCAAATTGTTTCTTCACCTCTTCTTTTATTTTCAAGGATGTCTCGGGTTTCATCCTCCTCAGTTTTTGTTTTACCGAGGAACACTCAGGATTTAGAGGTAATCGGTGTTGTACAATGTCAGAACTCAAACCAGGCATATCTTGGTACGACAAAGCAAAGATGTCTTGGTAGTCTTTGAGCAGGGCTGTCAATTCTTCACGGATGGGTGTGGTCATACCCGTGCCTATCTTTACTTCCCTTTTCCCACTACCGGTTCCTAAGTTCACTAGTTCTGTCTCTTCTTGATGAGGCCCCATTTCTTGGTCCTCATGGGCGACTATCTTCTCCAACTCCGGGGGAAGTTCCACATCCTCGTCCTCTTCATCCTCCGTTTGATTTGTTTCTTGCTCGAAATCGATGGTCGGGTCCTAAGTATTAGTACCTTCGAGGGACTGGTCGTCGGATCTGGCGTTAAACGTAAAGAAATAAACATGCAAATGGATGAGAATGGGTAGAGACGTAGGAACAGATGAAGAAAGATCATTTATTTTATAATCCTAGGAACAAAAGACATAAAGCCTTAACAAAAGAAAACTCTAAAGCCTAGGCCCAACTGTAGAGTTTAAAAGCCACAAAGGGTTACATTATGCTTGTTGTGTAAATGTCTGGGCGTTCCTCCACTCGCCAATTTCCTAGTCGAAAACCAGGAGGGCATGGTCGTACCAACTCCGACCCACTTGGCGAATCATCTTCACATATCGCAACGACTTGGCCTTTGTGTCCTAGACCCGCGCTTATAAAGCTCCTACTGATGTGGCAGGGCGGGCCTCCTTTGACTTCTTGTCCCAGTCGCGAGCCTTGACCCCCGCTCTTCCTTCCTGTAATGCCTTTCTTTATGTCCGCTTGTGTGGGTTTATAGCCAAACCCAAACTTCCCATGGTTTCCTTTAGCGCTTATCAGGCTGGTTATGCTGTCGTTGTCCTTGCCTAAACCCATTCCGGGCTCGTAACAATTCCCTAACATCACTCGGGCCATCATTACTGCCGCATCGGACAGGCAAGGTTGCCCAGAGAAGGAATCTACAGAGGCAATGCTAACCACCTCAAAAGACTGGAAAGCCGTTTCTAATGACTCCTCCGCGGCTTCCACATATGGCATAGAAGACGGGCAACTCACCAAGATGTCTTCCTCGCCCGATACGATAACCAAATGCCCTTCCACTACGAACTTCAATTTTTGGTGGAGTGTAGAGGGAACGACTCCCACCGAATAGATCCATGGGCGCCCCAACAGGAAGCTGTAAGCGGGGTTAATGTCCATTATTTGAAAGGCAACCTGACAGGTATGGGGGCTTATCTGTACAGGGAGGTCGATCTCTCCCCTAACCTCTCGGCGGGTGTCGTCGAAGGCACGGACTACCATGGAACTTGGATTTAGATGGAAAGCATTAAACGGTAATTTCTCCAAAGTGCTTTTGGGCATTACGTTTAAATTGGAACTGTTATCGATAAGCACCTTGGCTACGACGTGGTCCATGCACTTGACTGATACATGTAAAGCCCTATTATGCCCTCTCCCCTCGGTAGGGATTTCTTCTTCGGCGAAGGCGAGATAATTGTTGGCGGTGATATTATTGACGAGTCCTCCAAAGCCCTCTACAGAGTTATCTTGAGCCACATGAGCTTCGTTCAAGACCTTTACTAGCAAAGCCCGATGAGGCTCAGAGCTCATGAGTAATTCCAAAAGAGAGACCCTGGCTGGGGTTTTGTTGAGTTGTTCAATGACTTTGAACTCGCTCTGCTAAATAATGTGGAGAAACTCGCTTGCTTCCTCTAGCGACACTTCCTTCTTGCCGCAGTCATCCCTTTTCTCTGGAAGACCCTTTACCGGAATATCCTCGTTCGGAGTGGGGGTCATCTTGTCATTTTGTTCCTCTACCATCTTGGCCTTTCCCTTAATGTTTGCAGGTTGTGTTGGCAGGTCGGAAGGTGCAAACACGCGACCGCTGCGGGTCACACCGCTCAACCCCGTGATATTGGCTACCTTGGCCGACAATGAGCTGATGTCGGTGGTTTCTTCTTCCCTTTCACTCGGAGGTGTATACCTCCACGGGACTGCGTGGTTGTTTTGGTATGGGAAAGGAATAGGTTTAGTTGCCGGGGGGTATTGGGGTTTTGGTGGAGCTGCGTCCTTGGTGAAATATATCACCAAAGGTTTAGACTTTCCAAAACTTCTCTCATCCGCGGATTGCATACATATATGCTGCTCTTCCCTCCCCTCATCACCGACTTCCAGTCGGCCTTGATCTATCATTCGTTGCAACAATTCCTCTACTGCCAAACATGTTTCCATGTTATGTAGCTCGCCAGGATGCAATAAACAAGAATCCTCTTTATACCCACCGTGGGGAATCACACCTCCCTTTTGTAGGGCCTCAAAGATAAACCTCCTAGGGGTTGCCACGTCCTTTAAAGGTTTAGACCTGCGCAGCCTATCTGACTCAATGGTATTAACCGCTCCCCCTCCATGATTGGCGAGCGGGTTGGTTTTCATGTTAGGTCGATCCTCTTGAAATGTCAGCCATCCAGCATCTAACAAATGTTGGACCTTGTATTTAAGGGCCAAGCATTTTTCGATGGAATACCTTGGGGTATTCCCATGGTACGTGCAAGTTGCGTTAGGATCATACCACTTTGGGAAAGGGGGTTGGTAGATCTTCCCGGGAGTTATTACGGCCATTTGGTTGGCGATAAGGGACGACAAGAGGTCTTCGTACGTCATTGGGAGTGGGGTGAATTCTGGAATTCGCTTCGGGGGAAAGTTCCTCATTGCGTTGGAATTGCCGACCGGGCGAGTCGTGGTTGGAGCCAGAACTTGGGGGGCCTCCCTCTGGATGGGTGCCTTAGGCTGCACGGGTGCTGAATTGGAGGAGTTCCCGGCGCGAGCTGAAAAGCTCGGATGATGTTGCGCATATTGATGTGTTCCATGAGAGGTCTGCGGGGGCTTGACCCATGCAGGCGCCGAAGTGACGACATGGGTATCTCCCTCCTTCCTTTTTGCCCCAGTTGCTTCGACTCTTTTAGCATGGGTACTTGTGGAGGAAACGTAATCGAACTTCCCTCTTTTCAACCCTACTTCAATTCTTTCCTTGGCGAATACCAAGTCCGCGAAGCTGGAAGGCATGTAGCCTACCAACTTCTCATAGTAAAACACTGGCAAGGTGTCTACCATCATGGTGATCATCTCCCTTTCGACCATGGGAGGGGCCACTTGTGCCGCCAGGCCTCTCCACCACTGTGCATATAATTTAAAGGTCTCACCTTCCCTTTTAAACATATTCTGTAGCTGAGTGTGATCGGGAGCCATATCGGAATTATACTGATATTGCCTTAGGAAAGCAGTAATCAGATCCTTCCAAGTATGGATGCGGGAAGCTTCCAGATTAGTGTACCAAACAACCGCAGCTCCAGCTAAGCTATCTTGGAAAAAATGTATTAACAACTTCTCATCCCTAGAGTGCGCCCCCATCTTGTGACAATACATCTTGAGATGGTTTTTAGGACAAGTCATCCCTTTATACTTGTCGAAATCGGGCACTTTGAATTTTGGGGAGATGATGACATCTGGTACCAAGCAAAGATCCGTCATGTCCGCGAACGGATAGTCATTGAAGCCTTCAACAACTTTTAATCTCTCCTCGAGGAGATCGAGTTTCCTTCTTTCCTCGGTGGTCCTTATGTGGACAAGAATATTGGTTGTGCTGTGAGGTTGGGCTGAGGCAAAGTGTTGGGTGCCGGCCCCTCGACGGGGATCAGGGGGTAGAACTCGACATCCCCTTGGGCATACTCTTGATGATCTTCGTGGACCTCGTCGGGCTGTCGAGGAGGCTCCCCTTCAAGGATGGGGGAAGAGACATGACCCGCATCATCTTGCATGACTGGCGGCGTGTAATTAGGTGGCAATCCATAAGGGTAAGCCACGAGTGTGCTCCTTCCTCGTCCTACCGTATTTGGGGGAGGATGGTGCACGGTAGCTAGGAGAGTTGGGTCTGCTTCGGCAGCCGAACTAACGGCGGCAGCGGTGGCCACGTTTTTCTCCATTAGTTGCCTCATTCCTAACATGGCCTCCATCATGGAAGCCATTTGTTCTTTCAGAGCCGACATGTCGGCTTTCATCTGTTCCTGTGTCTCCTCTTGATCATCCATTGTTCTAGATTTGGATCTGGTGCGATAGGGATGCCTTGGGGCGCGTTTAGTTATGGTGTTTCTTCCTAAAAAAACCAAACGTGAGGAGTAGGTAAAATAATGAATGCATGTTAGAGATAAAATGCAGGAGTGATTTGATTCGCACTGACTTTTGGAGTAAAAACATGGGATAAACTCATTTTATTCAAAAAACTATAACTAGTCAAGATCTGAGTGACAATACAAGTTCCCTTAGCGGTTTCTAATTATATGGGCCATTAGATCTATCATATGCTGACAATAGCCGAGAAGTCCGTGGATCTCCTCGGGGGCGGAGTAGGTGTCCGCCATTGCCTTGGCCTTGACTAGTAGTCAGGGAAGCTCTTGACTCCCGTTCAAGGTAAGGGCAAATCGGTCCGTCCACATCGTTGCCTCTTGATGTAGCGAGTCAATCACCCTTCCTCTAGCCTTCTTTTCCGCGAACACTTGGGCATACTCGTCCGCCACTCTATGCTCGTGGGTCGCGGCTAGATTTAGTTCTTCTTGGTACTTAGTGATAATAGCTAACATGTTGGTCTCTGTCTCGCATAACCGCTGAGACAAACTTCTTTTGGACCTCGAACAAGCCTTCAATTCATCTTTCAAGATCAAACTATCTACTCGTGATTGGTCCTTTTCCTCTCTTTGGAGTTTAAGCTCGCTGTTGCTACCCAACAGAGCCCCTCGGAACTTGTTCCGGCCGTGTTCTTCCCTACAAGCCCTCTTGGTTTCTCGTTCCAAGGCTTTGGTGGTAGCCACATTTACATCTCTCAGTTCGGTATTCTCTTTTCGGATTATCAGAGCTGCTGATTTGAACCTTTCTTTAACTGTTTGGGCTTGCTCGAGTTCCGCCCTAAGGGCCTGCACTTCTTCGTCTTCCTCCGGTGCCTCAACTTCCTCTCTTTTAGCAGTTCTCAAACTTGGAAGCCAATCCAAACCTTGCACGTGGGCTTTTAACCACTTATGATAGCCACCGATGGGCCCATTGTTACTGCCCTTGAGTTCCTTGTCCTTCTTTTGCAACACCTCCCATGCCTTGCGAACCTTCTGAAGTGTCTCCACGTTGGTCTTATTGAAGCCTCGTGAAATGACAGGCGCGAGCTCATCCTTTAGCGGCGCCCCTCTCATAGGGTAGCCAAGTTGTCTTATAGCAAGAATGGGATTGTAGCTGATGCAACCCCTCGTCCCCATCAAGGGAACATTTGGAAATCCTCCGCATGAAATAAGAACTCCGATTCTTCCTTCCTTCCATCGAGGGAACCAGTTGACAGATGCTCCTTCTTTGCTTGCTAAGAGTTGGTCCCAATTTGCCCCTCCTTTATCTGTGCATGAATGGTGGCTTTCTAGCGGGCAAGCATGCCTCACCTCTTGGTGAAAAAGGTGTGAACCTAACCATACATAAAGAGCTGGAGTACAACAAACAATCCTTTTATTTCTCTTTTCACATCTTCGGTCGAAGGTGCCATATAGGTCGACTAGCATAGCGACAACCGGGCTTTCCTTGTGGTTATGATAGGCAAGAAAAGCGTCGATCGCTGCCAGGTCCACCAACCCATCCACATTCGGAAAGAGGACTCCTCCGAAAATCAACAGTGCGAGAATATCTATGAACGGGGCCCACTCGCCTTTACCTGCCAAGATTCTTGCTTTTGCCTCCAAATATTATCTCGGTATTCCAACCACCCCATTTTCGACTTGCTTCCTGTGGTCTAATTCCTGCGCCGAGATTTGGACTATCTTGGAAATTCTAGCTAATGGGGGATAGAACCCTGAGAAGAGGTAGTGTTTCCTTCCCCCTAGAGGGCATCCCAGGATCTCTTCAAATTCTTCTACCATAGGTGATAGCTGGAAGTCCCCAAAGGTGAAGCACCTCATCAGCTGATCATAATACTGGGCGAGGGAGGCAATGGCCTCTATGGAGACTTCTACCATGGCTAAGTCCCAGATTTTACCGTAGGCTTTGCGAAAAGCTTGCCGCTGGAGCTGACCCATTAACTGCCCTAACTCCTTTAGACTGGTGGTCCCTAGGCTCTTGACCTTGACTTGATAGAACCACTTTTTAAGTGAAGGCATTTGAATTGATCCCATGTTTTACTAAAGTGAACAAAAAATCGGTGCGAATCAAAACTCCGACATCTATCATGGGTGGAATGGATGAATGCATGAAGAAATGCATATGACACAGATGCAATTTATGAATACGGGAGCCCGGGAAATTGTCTCCGTATTTAAGAAGGTGGCACGGACCCTCCGTTGGTTTGCCAAAGAGAGGGGATCAAAACAGAATTCGTGCGTGATGCATATGCAAAAGGCGCGACACGGGAATGTACAATATGACAATATTCACAAAATATAAGCAAAAGGGTACGTGACACTTATGCATGGCTGCGTGAAAATAGCACGCAGGGTGTCCGCTTTGTGCCCCTATTCAAGGGACCTATATGGGAGAGAGCTAAAAAGGTTTTTAGTGATAATCCCCAAGGTGGTCATATCTCTCTTGATGGTCTCTAGAGGTATCATCCTCTTCGAAGAACATATTGCAGCAGTAGGGACTACTAGCAACAATATGTTATCAAAGAGAAAAACTCTAGATGAGGGTTCACTGTAATCAAGCAAGTCAGAGACCTAGCATGATCACAGATTCACCTCCACTCCTTATGTTCCCACGAACTCGGGTATAGGGCCCTTTTTCAAATCACCGTGTGTGCAAATAGTGTTGGTGTTTGTGTGCATCAAATGAAAATATTTACCTCATGCATACATTTTAAAACACACAAAAAGCATAAAAGAGTTATATACACAAGAACATAAGGAAAATAAAGGGAAACCAACAAATGAGGATGTCATGATAAAACTTTGCACAAAATTAAATGGCTTAACTCTCAAAAACTGGTCCCCAGTGGAGTCGCCAACTGTCGCAACCTACCCTTCGGCAAGAGGGTGACGCGTGACTCGAGCGTGCGTGTTCCAAGAAAGGAATACACGCGGAGTCGCCACCAACGTTTATTTGAGGAAAATGTCGGAAAAACCGGAAAAGACGTGGTATACGAACTTTAAATGAAAGGTTTGGGAGTTGTATTTACGCACGGGGAAGGTATTAGCACTCCACGCGTCCGTCACAAGAGATGGAAGCCTTTAATCAAATGTGCAAATATGACTTCAATTTATAAAGTCCTTTGCTTTTTGAAGATCGATGGAGAAGGAGGAAAGGTGATCGGAGATGCCACTTCAAGGAGAAGATGAGTGAAGAACAAGCTCACCACCATAGGAAGCCATAGAAAAGAGCTTGAAGGCAGGAGAAGATGAGTGGAGGGAGAGGTAGAAAAAGAAACGAAATTTTGAGAGAGAGAAGAGGGAGAATGAGGTCTAAAATTTGAATTTTAATTTCTCAAATCATCAAAGTTGAAAAAATGCACACACAAGGCCTCTATTTATAGCCTAAAAGTCACACATAATTGGAGGAAAATTTTAATTTCTACTGAAATTTCACTTGAATTTGAATTTGTGGAGCCAAATTTGGAGCCAAAATTTCACTAACCACTAAGTGTGCTTAGGTGTCATGAGGCATGTAAAGCATGAAGGGTATGCACAAAGTGTGACTATATGATGTGGCAATGGGTGTAGCAAGCAAATGCTCACCTCCGCCTTAGGATGGTCCAAAATTTAATTGGATTGGGTTTCTCCCAATTCAATTAATTTTCTCTCCCAACACACACATCTAATAGTGCACTGAATGCATGTGAAATTACAAAACTACCCTTAATACATAAACTAGTTTAGGTGCCCTAAAATACAAGGGCTGAAAAATCCTACATTACTAGGGTACCCTTCTACACTATGGAGACATAAATACAAGGCCAAAAAAAAAATGAAACCCTAATCTAATATGTGCAAAGATAAGTGGGCTCATACTTAGCTCATGGGCCCAAAATCTACTCTAAGGCTCATTAGAACCCTAGAGTCTTCTCCTGCATCTTTGGCCCAATCGTCTTGGAGTCTTCTGTCCAATGCCCTTGGGGGGTAGGATTGCATCCTCCCCTCCCCCTTGAAAAGGATTTAACCTCAAATCCAGAGGTTTTTGAAACTCTGGGCTTCTTCCCTCAACACCTGTAAAAGGTATAAAAATATATATATTAGTGGTGTTAGGTATGTTAGAGTAGGATAAGGTCTAAAAACCCCTTTCCTGGGCATCTTCCCTTAAGGGAACATCGTTCCTCACCAACTCAATGAGTAATGCTACAAGTATAGAAAAATACGGGACAAACCTTTTGTAAAAGTTTGTTAGGTCATGGAAGTCCCAAATTTCCCTTATACTTGGTGGAGTGGGCCAATCAGGAATGACCTTTATTCTCTTAGGGTTCGCAAGAACCCCTTAATCACTATTTAAAAAATTAAGGAATGTAATGAAATAAAAAATACTTTTTTCTGTATTTTCATGTTGATTACTCCTAATAAAAAGTACAACAAACCTAAGGTGTCCCATATGAACACCTAGGATTGTATTGAAACCAAAAATAGTGGTGGAGGAGACCTCCTTACTTCACCTTACTTCTCTTCCGCCATGACTTAGGGAGTTTTCTTTTTTTGTCTCCTTCTTTACTTTTATTGCACTTGTCCAAATTTATTGATTGTTCTGATTGCTCTTGATCTTATGATTGTGCTACATTGATGACAATGTGTTGTTTTAGTGTGTGTGTGGGGGGGGGGGGAGGAGATTGTTCTTTGTTTGGGGTTTTCTAGGTTAATTTTTTAATTTTGGTTTTATGTTTTGTGTACAACATTGCATGTTTCTCTTTGAATTCTAGGTTATGTACAGGTAATGGGTAATTGTTTTTGAAATAGGAGTTTCTTGGCATTTTGTGAATTGAAATCGTTGTTTTTCTCTACATGTCAAGTTAGTTTTGAAAGGTTGAATTGATAGTGACAGATTTACCCTTGGTGAGATTTTGAGCCATCATCATCTATTTTATTCGATGTGTTTTGCCCCATTGATTGCTTGCACAATAGCCTTGGCTTGACTCTTGTTGATACTTCTTGGTTCACATGCATGTTGGGAGATGATTTAGGCATTTTGTTCTTATAAGCCTCTAGCCAAATGAGCCAATCTTGAATTAATCCCTTTGATAGCCCCTTTGAGCCTATGTTCCCCTTTCTTTGTTTTGAAGCTCATTACAAACCTTAAGTGAAAAACCATGATCTCACCCTACCCTTAAGGAATTTTGGAGCTTTGGAATTGTTTTGGGAATAAGTGTGGGGGGGTATGTTTCATTGGATGATATGTTTTTTTTTGCCATGCTTGATGATGTATTTTTTCCATGCTTGATGTATATACATATATTGCCTAATTTTTGCTTTATTTTTCAAATATTCAAAATGCTTTCAAATGCTACTGCTTAAAAAAAATAAAAAAAGAGAAAAACAGAAAAAGAATGAAGTTGAATAAATGAGGTCTTGTTTTGAGGACTTGGACTGGTTTGAGGACTTGGTTGATTTTGGAGGTTTTGGTTTTACTTTTTATGCTTAATTTTTAATTTTGGTTTTGGGTTTACTGCTTTTTCTTAATTTTCACTTATTCCCCATTGCTCCTCTATTCCTTTGGGTTTTAGCTACTTATCCTATACTTTCCTCTACCTTGTCCCTGGACCCATTACAACCTTAAAAGACCTTTTGATCCTCATGTGCATGTGTTTGTGGTGTTTGGTTGTCAATTTTAGAGTCTTGCCAAGTCTATGTGGTGTTTATTTTCATGGGTGCTCCAAGAGTAAATAGTAGCCTAGACACTTGAGAGATAGAGTGCATATCTTGTGAGGCTTTATCACTTTTCATTCAATTCTTGAGCTGATTGACTACCTTGCCATGTTTGAGGTGTTTGGATGATTTTCATGATTGTCTTGATTCCTTAACTCTTTACGTGTTGGATGTTGCCCATTCCTTTCATTCCTTGAAATTCATTGAGAAATATGTAAATGTTTTTGTGTTTGTTTGTCTCTCTTTAATGTCTCTGGATTTGTTCCTTGCTCTGCTTTTTGATTTTGCCCAGGAGTGCAAAAGGCTAAGTGTGGGGGAATTTGATGTGTCATTATTTTCTCCTATTTCTTACCCCTTTATGTCACCATTTTAATTACTGATTAGCCTTAATTGTCAATTTAATTATGCAGTTTTATCATTTGGGCCTACTTGACTAATTTTGTGTTTTAATTTAATTTCAGGAGAATTATAAGCAGTTGGGCTTGGATCCAGAATTGGGTTGAACCGACTTGGACTTGAAGAGAGCAGACAATTTTATTTGTCGTCCAGTTTTATTTTATTTCGTTTTTGGGCTGTATTTTTGTAATTGGGCCATCAGACCTTATTGGCCCGATAATCAGATTTGTAAGCTTTGGGGCCTAGTGACCTTTAGTGAGCCCAGCTACTAGGGTTTTAGGGGGGTTCAGTTACTGTTCACGCAGAGAGACAAAGATTTTTAGGGTTTCATTTTTAGTTTTTGGTTCGTGTTACTGTTCACGCATGGTACTGTTCACGTAGCAATTCCATTTTTGTTTTCTGCTTTAAATTCCAGTTTCATTTTCATTTTTGTCTTCTAATTTCAGTTCGTTTTCGGCCTTTGATTTCCTTTTCGTTTCTGCTGTTAATGGAAGGTTGAATCTCTAGTGTTGTTTTCTCTTGAGGATTAAGCATAGCTTTCTTTGAGGTTTTGTTATTAATATTGAATTCTGATCAGTTTTTCCCTTTCACCAATTATTCTGTATTTGTTGCTGATATTAATCCATGCATGCATAATGCTTGATTAATTGTCTCTGTGCTTAATTAACGTTCATGCTTAATGAACATGTGAGAGGGATTAATTGGTGTATGTGTTGCTTAATCACATAATGACAACCTTGTGTTAATTTTCACTAAGTAAATTAATTTCGGGTTGGATTAAGTGGTTGAACTGATTAGGGATAAATTCTTGTAACCTAGGATAAGAGACTTGCTTTTGAATCAAGGGGAAACAACATGTTTTAGTTCTGTTATTTTTTAAATTCAAGTTTGCTTGCTGTTTAAATTAGAAAAACCAACAACCCCCCCCCCCCATTTCATTACTGTTTTATTATTATATGTTATGAATGTTTGTTTGATCATTGCTCACTGGGAGACGACCTAGGATCACTTCCTAGATACTGCATTTTAATGTTTATTTGATTTGGGTACGGCTCCGATCAATGGGTGATTTTACAAAAATAGGGTTACACCACTCAACACATTCATCATACCACCTATCTTTGGTGCCTAATAATACCTATTTTGGGCACCAACAAAGCACAAGGATTTAAGCTCTTACAAACCAAACCCTCATCCAACAACTCCATTACTTGAGGAATAACCTCAAGCCCAAGAGGTGTGGCAGTGCTAACAACTGTCCTTTTACAAATGAGAAGATGTGGAGGTTGTCTAACAAGGGAAGTATCTTTAATGTTTGTCTTTGTTGCAGAATGACTTTCCATTTTAGCTAACCTCTTGGAGGAGACACTTACCTCCTTACACTCCTCCTTAACCATTAAAGGTTGTTCTTTTTTCTTTTTCTATTATTTTCCTCATCCCATTTGAGTTTTATTTGTACTTGATCCCCAACCACTTTTGAAGGTGTCAAGGGAACAAGTTTTAACTTTTTGCTTCCATGGGTGAAGGTTATTTCATTGGTGAGACCATTGTGGATTGCTTTCTTGTCATATTGCCATACTCTACCCAACAAAATGTGCCTTGCTTCCCTAGGGAGTATATAACATAAAACTTCATCGCAATAGTCTCTTATAGAAAAAGGTATCTTTACTTGTTGATTGACTATCATTTCCCCTTGCTCATTGAGCCATTGAAGCTTGTAAGGCTTTGGGTGGGACATGATAGAGAGACTCAACTTGGATACCAACCTTGTGCTACAACAATTGCAGCAAGACCCACTATCCACAATGAGAGAATAATTTTTGTTTAAAACCTTGCATCTTGTATGAAAGATGTTTTCTTTTTGGGTTTGGGTTAGGTCACAAGATTGACTCCCAATGAGCCATCTCTCCATTAGAAGATCACCTTCTTCGTAGGGGCAAACCTCTTCAATATGCTCATCACCCTTGGCTTCACCCTCACTTCCACCTGAGGAAGGAGAAGAAGTAGCCTTCTCTTGACTACTGTAGATGTCTTGATCCCTCATGATCATGGTTTTCTTTGTAGTGGCATTGAGAAAGAATGTGGCCTTTCCCAATACATTTTAAGCACTTAATGTTACTAGTTCTATCTTGTGAACTAGCCTTTGGAGTGATTTCTTCTATGTTTTTACCCTTATCATCCTTTGGCTTAGAAGGTGGAACTCCTAGTACACTTGGAGCTTGGTCCTTCCTTAGATAAGAGTGAAAGCCATAAGATTTTGAAGAAGACTTTATTTTAAGTTGTTGCTCCACTCTTATACAAAGTTGGACTAGCTCACCTAGGTCCCTATATGGAAGGAGTTCAACTTTGTCCCTCACTTCCATATTAAGCCCACTAAGGAACCTAGCCATGTTTGTTCTTTCCTCCTCCCTAAGTCCAGCTCTTAAAAGGAGTAGTTCCATTTGTTGCCTATATTCTTTGACACTCATACTCCCTTGTCTAAGCCTATGGAGCTTGTACATAAGCTCCCTTTCATAGTAGAAGGGAATGTGTCTTTTCCTAAGGGCACTCTTAAGATCATTCCAATACTCTACTAGAGGATCCCCATGATCCTTCTTTCCCGAACAAGGGAAGTCCACCAATAGAGGGCATACCCTTGGAAGATAAGGGTAGCACCACATTTGGTCAGATCGATAGAGAAAAATATGTGCACCACATTTGGTAGTGATGTACACATTTTCCATGACTAAGCAAGGGTCATTCATGGGTCAAAATTGAGTGACTAAGATAAGCCTACATAACAATCCAATGGAACATGCTATAAGCTTCTTCTACAAGTCCATTTAAAATCCAAAACTCACCAAAGTTGCTCATTCTTCCTCCATTTTCACAAGCTGGTCAAAAGGGAAGGACCACCATTTCCACTCTTCTTCCAAGCTTTTCCAAGTGTTCTTGAAACCTTCTTCCATCAAGCTTAGGTAAATGACCTTCGTTTTCACTTCTAAGCTTGATTTTCACTTTATTACCTTGGTTTATTCTCACTTGTAGTTTCAAATCTTATTTTTGCACTCTTGAAGGTTGGAAATTGGAATTTAAACTCCCTCATTCTTCCATCTAAATTTCGTGGAGACTGCAAGAGGTAGCGAGGTCTCTCCAACTCTTGAACTCTAAGCTTGTTGTTAAACTTCCTTGAACATGTTGTCTTGAAATTTTAGTGCTTGCTGCCTTGTTCTAGATCTGTTTGATGAGCAATTTTCCTTGAGTATTTTATGCAAAAAATGAGTTCTTTGAGTGTTAAAACATATGGTCAGCCTTAAATTTCACTTAAATCAAAGTTTTCTAGCAAAAGTTAAGAATAAAACAAGTTTTAGAACATTGTACTGGATAAAATCTATCATGAAAATAATCTGGCAGTGAGAAATGTATGGTCTGGTTTTATTAAATTTTTTACCTCAAAAATGAGTTTTTTAGGTGTGAAAATGTAGGGTAGCATATAAGATTTGTGAAAAACCGATTCCCAGAGCATCGAGAGCACTGAGAATAAGTTAGGAGCAAAACTTTGTAAAATTGAGTGACAGGGTCATTTAAGATAGTAAACAACTTAACATTGGAAACCATGCATCTGGATAAAGTTACCTTGGAATTATTTATTTTTGAGATAAACTGCATACTCTGATGACTGATGCATGATTGAAAATTGTGATGATTTTTCTATTGATACATTTTATAAAAGGCCTCTATATTATTATTGTTGTTGTTGTTGTTATTGTTGTTGAATGATAAGACCGATCGACTATGAACTCCAACAATTATAGTTGTGGCATGCAAATTTATATTATGTTATATATATTTATATATTGTCATTTTATCGGTACACGTTGTGGCTTGGGTCAAGCGGTGTCCGACCCTCGGCAAATTGCTTGTTATAAACATAGTTGTTATGTTGTTGAATTTTTGGTAGAATTAGGCTAAAAGTGATTTCTATGACTTGAGGGGCCTAGAATCGTTACCTCGCCTCTCCTTATGTATGTATGAATGTTTGTTTTGTGTGTTGTATGCGGCATGAGGGCTACGCATGCAATACGAAGGAAAGATGCAAGAAGATAGAAGGAAGAGTAAGGAACTATTAGTTATGTCTCATTTATGAGATTATGTGTTTTTTTTATTAGGATTCATTTATTAGATGGTGTGGTTTTGGTTGGATTCCATCTATAAGATGATGAGGCTATGAGATGGTGAGGTTTATGTTGAGAAATGGATGATTTATAAGGTACATCGGGTATATAATGGGCAGAGAGGTTCGAAGAACCAAGGGAAATTAGCGAGTGTGACTACTCGGCATTTGGTGCACTCATTTGGCACAGGGAACTCATGGGCCTCACATTGCTACTGTTGACGAGATTCAAGACTATACTTTTTGGAGTTTTGGAGCTTGGGGAGCTTGGGTGCTGAACCCTTCATACTCAGCCCCCCTCCCTTATTTATAGAAAAAAATAGGGGAGGTGCTTGCCGCCCAGCTCACCCAGGCGAGCTGGTTGCTTCCTGATGAAGATTTCTGATGGGCCCAGTGCTGAAGGTCACCCCCCAGTTTGATCAATTCACCCCCATTTTGAGTTTTTTTTGGCTTATTTCCTCCTGAAACGTCGTGAAAATTTACGGATTATGTGGCGATGAGTGTTAAGCATCTCAATTTGGCCAGAAAAAGTCTGCATGTTGACAAACAATAATCCCCGGACGAAATTAGGGTATGACAAATGCTATGTTACGAGATTTAACGTTCCTAGAGGCAAATGTGTTTGGATTCCTAAAGATTTAATCATGGAAATGAACCCCATTGGACCAAACTTGAATTGGGTACCACCTCTCTCTAATCAATTTTGTCTTGTAGGTGTGCCTAAAAGCAAGAGACTCACTATGGTACTTGGATAGTGGTTGCTCTAGGCACATGACGTGTGACAAGTCCAAACTTACTGACTTTGTGTCAAAGGAAGGAGGATATGTCACTTTTGGAGACAACAATAAGGGAAGAATTATGGGAGAAGAAAACATTGGAAATCAGCAGAAGACGCAAATAAAAAATGTTCTATATGTTAATGGACTTAAGCACAATCTATTGAGCATTAGTCATTTATGTGAAAAAGGCTTCAAAATTGAATTCAACAAGAATTGTTGTCTCATTTGTGAAGCCATTTCTGGTGAGGGTGTTCACATAAGTAAAAGAATAGGTCATATCTACATGTTGAATATTGAACATGCATCATTTCATGAACTTAGTTGCTTGGGTAAGATTGATGATTCTTGGTTATGACATCATAGGACTACACATATAAACATGCATCATCTCAATCATCTAGATAAAAAGGACTTAGTAAATGGTATTCTGAAACTCAAGTTTGAGAAAAATAAATTGGGTGAAGCATGTAAAAAAGGGAAAACTTAAAAACTCTTTTCAAAGTAAAAATGTTGTTTCTACTTCAAAACCCCTTGAACTACTTCACGTAGACTTATTTGAACCTTTAAGAATTATGAGTTTAGGTGGCAACTACTATGGCTTAGTAATTGTAGATGATTATTCAAGGTTCACTTGGACTTTGTTTTTGAAACCAAAAATGAAGCTTTTGATCTTTCACAAACTTGCCAAATTTATTCAAAATGAGAAAGGTCACAATACTGTTTCAATTAAAAGTGATCATGGAGGTGAATTTCAAAATGAGTATTTTGAAAAGTTTTGTGAAGAAAATGGAATTCAACATAACTTTTCCGCCCCAAGATCACCTCAACAAAATGGAGTTGTGGAGAGGAAAAAATAGATCCCTTGAAGAAGGAGCTAGAACACTTCTAAATGAAACAAAGCTACAAAATTACTTTTGGGCAGATGTTGTGAGGACTATTTACTATACTTTATACAAGGTACCTATAAGATATATCCTAAAGAAAACCCCTTATGAACTTTACATAGGAAGAAAACCAAATATATCTCACTTAAGGGTCTTTGGTTGCAAATGTTTTGTCTTAAAT
Source organism: Glycine soja (assembly GCF_004193775.1). Classification (NCBI taxonomy): domain Eukaryota; kingdom Viridiplantae; phylum Streptophyta; class Magnoliopsida; order Fabales; family Fabaceae; genus Glycine; species Glycine soja. Next base: position 32,841,420 of record NC_041019.1, read on the forward strand.
AATGGCAAAGAATCTCTTAGCAAATTTGATTCAAAAGCCGATGAGGCTATTTTTCTTGGTTATTCATTGCAAAGCAAAACATATAAATTGTTTAATAGGAGAACTTTATGTGTGGAATAATTTGTGCATGTTGTGTGTGATGAAACTAATTCTACTGTTCAAGAAAATTCTTTGGAAAATGAAGATGCAGGTTTTCAAGATAAGGATTCTGGTCTTAAAGGTGAAACCAAAGTTGAGGAGCTTGAACAAAGCAAAGAAATCACTGCCACACCTCCTAAAGAGCTCCTTAGAGAATGGAGAACTCAAAAAGACCTCTCCTTGGACAACATTATTGGAGAAATATCAAAGGGAGTTTCTACTTACTCTAGACTCAAGATTTTATGCAATAACATGGCTTTTGTTTCTCAGATTGAACCAATAAACATATATGAAGCCTTGTACGATGAACATTGGTTGATGGCTATGCATGAAGAGCTAAATTAGTTTAAAAGGATTGAAGTATGGGACCTAGTTCCTAAACCTGCCTCTCAAAAGTCAATAAGAACCAAATGGGTGTTTCGAAACAAACTTGATGAATCAGGCATCATAGTAAGGACTAAGGTCAGATTGATCGCAAAAGGATACAACCAAGAGGAAGGCATTGACTATGATGAAACCTATGCACTTGTTGCAAGGTTAGAAGCCATTAGGTTGTTGCTTGCTTTTGCATCTATTATGGATTTCAGGCCATTCCAAATGGATGTGAAGAGTGCTTTTCTTAATGGATACATTGAAGAAGAGATATATGTAAACTAGGCTCCAGGTTTCATGAACTTCGAACATCCTAATCATTTTGAAAAAGGCTATGTATGGTTCAAAACAAGCACCTAGATCTTGGTATGAGAGATTAAGCAATCTTTTGTAAGAGGTCAAGTTGATAAAACATTGTTTATCAAGAGATCAAACAATGAATTGTTAGTTGTGCAAATTTATGTTGATGATATAATTTTTTGTGCTCTCAACAAGGGTTCAACTTTCCTAATCTGCTGGAAGCACAAGGATTGTCAAAGCTAGTGCAGATGAAAGAAACATTGCATTTAGAGCTAGTTAAGGTTATCTACACCTATGCACATGCTGACCTTGAAGGTAACCTCTTCTCTACTATTAATAGAGTAGAAATGGTCATTGATACTGCTGTGTGGAAGGAAGTAGCTGGTTTGGACATGGGTGGAGTTTGTAAGTTTGATGAAACAACTCATGGGTACAACAAGATGCAAACCTACAGGAGAATGCTTATTGACCCAACAAGGAACTTGAGGAATCGCTTAGGAGTTGGTGGGATGACTGTTTGACGGCCGGCAAGTGCACCGGATCGCGCAAGTAGTATAAAATAGTAAGTGAATACTGAGTATCGAACTCTCGGGGAACTTGTTTTACTTGGTAAAGTTGTGGTTCAGTAAATAAGTGTCATGGAATGAAAGTTTGGTGTGTGGTATGGACAAGTATGCAAACTAAACTATTCAAAAGAAAATCATGTGAGTAGTGGTGTGTGAAGATAGATAGACAACGTGTTGGTCTTCCTACTGGGTGACTGATGTTATTAAGGATGTTCTCTACCTCACAATGTTCATGTGTTCTATGTTGTCTTCTGGAATGCTAAACCCCGATGTCTCATGCACGTTTAGCCTAATCTTAATCAAGCATCACCCTCAGATCCCTCTTGCTGGACTAAACTTAACCAGGACCGCATTAAGACATAACATAACAAAAACTAGGTTACCATAGCTCAATGTCTCGTGAAAATACGATAAGCTAGCCCTGTCCTATCAGGTTCTAAGGATCAAACCATTTCCCAATGTTGAGTGACCCTAACTAAGCATGCAGTTACGTGATCAAGGCAAAGGCACACTAGAATTAAGTACTGATATCATTGGATAGATATGAAAGTATTTACATCAAGTACCCCATAGGAAGAAACAACTGAGGATTTAGCTCTCCATAGCAGGGAAGCTTCTTTTACAACAATGAAAAGAGATGAAGAAAGATAGAAGCAATACAAGTAGTGGGGATGTCTCCTCCCCCTCTAGAAATCTCTCAAACTCTCAAAATCTCATTCAAAGCTCTGCAGGATAGCTTCCTCTTCAAGCTCAGTTCTCTCTCAGTCTATCCACAACCAAAAAATCTAAAAAAAACTCAACTCCCCCTCATAAATCGTGATTTCAGCTTAAATAGACAATCCTGTCGGTGGGCGCGCGCTTAGCGGAAGATGAGCTCGCTTAGCGTGCGTTAGTGACTTCTGGCTTAACGCCTATCACACTCGCTCAGCCTGGAGGGGAAGACGATGCGCTTAGCAAGTTGCACTTGCTCAGCGCCTCTATACAGCTCATCCTTCTTCCAGAATTGTCCCTGCACTTAGCCATCAGATGGTGCACTTAGCGGATGACGTGCTTAGCCAGATGATGAGTGGCTTAGCGAGTTCATGAAATTTGCACTTAACCAATCTTGCCTATTTTACTTGAAATTGAAGTGGAATGATCATTAAATACACAAAACTAGGATACAAAGTACCTATTACCTAAATTATCAAAAGGTAATTACAATACTACCCAAAACAACTATACATGGAAGGAGTTGTATACAATTTACAACAGTTTTTTTACAAAAAAGTTAGTCGTATTGACCGACTAACAAACTCCCCCAAATTTACAGCTTTGCTTGTCTTCAAGCAAATAAAGAATAGCTCACTGGTCCCCAAGTGACAAGACATGCAGTGATTATGTACAAAGGTGTGTGATTCACAAAATATTAATTACATGATAACAAATGAAACAAAAATGCTCTCATCAATTGTTTTTCACAAAGCCTGCAGTTATTCAAAGAGAAGAACATAATGTATGCAATAGAATTAGGTGAAGTTAGGCACAAGACAGATATCAAGGAAAGTAGCTAAACCAAAGTCTCACGGCTACTGTTTCACTCAAGCTCAAGTGTTTAGGCTATTAAGCAATAAGAACCAGCAAGAGTTCTAATCTTTGTACTTCATCCCATGCCATAAAGTCAGAAATGCACAAATAGAATCAAAAGGACTTTCATAGGCTTGTAGTGAGGCTTGGCTACAAGAATTATTGGTTTTTCTAGGATCAAAGGCTTAAATTCTAAGAGAGCATAGATCCTAGACTCACCCAATTTATTTTTTTTCAATTTATGTAGCTCACTCACTTGCCTCGCATTTGGCCTTATTACAACAACACACACTCTCTTTATTTGCATTTTACTATTTTTTTAACACATAACTTATTTGTTGTGTGTGCTAATGTGTCTTACCCTTTTCACTTCACATCCCAACCAACTCCCCCAAATTTGGGGCAAATTGCCTTGAACCATATGCTCTCCTAGCACCCAAGCAAGGTAGATGGAGATATTCATTCAAGCTCAGGGTTCAATTTGAAAATTTAATTCAGCTCACAAAGGGTGCAAAGGATACAATTATAATTCAAGGTAAGCTTTCTGGTCAGGTAGTTTAAAAATAGAACAATGGCCTTCATCACTTTCAAACTTATGCATTTCATTCTAGAATTAAGAGACTGATACAAAGACTATTGCTCAATGTTAGTCGTTCACTCACAATCTAAGATCACACTCTCACCAGGTTATGGTTCAAGCTTTTTTGTCTCAATCAATCTGTCTACTAACTAACATTTCTAATTGCCAGCTTACATTCTTGTTCTTTCTTTGTCTAGCATACACACTTGCTCAGTCTCATGATAAAACACAAGCTTCATTTCAATCATGCATTCAATCCACAATCACCATTTCAAAACTATACTAAAACTGCATTTTCAATGAGTCAAGTTAAACTGTTCTATCTACATCAGGACTTTCAAAATCTTTCCAAAACAAAAAGTATATTGTAAACCCTATTAATATACCACAAAACCATAATAGTTCATATGTACTAAAAACCGTACAACCAATATACCACACAAACATAATAATTAAAATGTACTAAGAACAAGATAATTATAATAATAATAATAGGAGGATAGGTAATCAGATCTTGTCATTCATGCCGATCCTACTCCTCATCATCCAAATGTAGCACTGGAGTCCCCGGAGGAGTTGTAGTCCATCCCTCCTTCTCATCTGAAAAATAGATAACGGGGGTAGCAGGAGGAGTAGTTGCTAATCCGGGTACTGGAATTGTGGGGTCTTTAGAGATAATAAGAGGTGTAGATGGGAGAGGTGCTTCTGGTGCTGGAGAAGATGGATCCACCACTATAGATGGTGGATCAGCTGGTACTGGTACTAGCTTAGGAGAAGTAGCCTCATCGAGTCTCATCTCTAATCCTCCACCTGAAAAATCAAAAGCTCCAGGGATGATGGCTTCAGAAGATGCATTGTGTACTTGCTGAGGTACCTGAGCACTGGGACCCCCACCTTCTCTCACAATAGAAGGCAGGATTTCGGGCCAGGATACCTTCTCCATGAACTGTTCCACTGACATAATGGATCCTGGAGGAGCTACCACCTGCAAGCTCTGCATTAACAAATTTTGTCCTTGATGAAGACTATGAAGCATGGCTTCAAAGCGCTGAGATTCCTGGGCAGATGGGCCTGGAGGAGCTGGTGTAGGAGTAGCAAAAGTGGAAGGAGCTGGTGGAGCAGAAGAAGAGGGAACATCAGCTGGTCGAGCCCTTGCCTTCCTTGCCCCTCTAAAGTTAGTTGTCAGATCATCCACATTCCAACAACTCTTCTTAATGTAGGCCAAGTTAATGGTCGGGCTCAGGCTCTTATAGGTCAGACTGTCAGAGGTAACTCCTCTAGCTCTGTAGAGGGCAGTGATCAAGGTTGGAAATCCGAGCCTAGAGGAGTTACTCTGAGCAATGGAAGAAATCTGACCTGAGGTAAGGGCTCCAATGTTCATGTCCATGTTAGACACCAAGCCATAGACCAACCTAGCTCTGTCCAAGTTCAAATCTGAGGTGTGGGATGTAGGAGCTAGGTTGGAGTAAGAGAAGACACTCCATGTCTGGGCTAGTGTCGTCAGATCTTTTTTGAGAAGTTTCCATGGCTGGCCCTCAGCATTCAAAACAAACCCCTTGCAGGGAATACAAAGCCTGGCTTAAATCTCCTGGTGGTTCATCCTCAACCTGCAAAACCTAGATGTCGCAACGTGCCCTTCGCGGGCGAGCGAGGGCGAGGCTCACGGGTGCGCTTTCCAAAGGAGGAAAGATGCGCGGAGTCGCCACCAACGTTTATTTGTGGAAAACGTAGGAAAAACCGAAGGAAACTGGTCGAAATGAAAATTCTAAGTTCGGGAGTTTTATTTACGCTTGAGGAAGGTATTAGCACCTCTCACGTTCGTCTCAAAGGACAACAGCCTATTCTTTAGAATTGTGGAAATTGTGTTACCTTAAATTTTAGTTCTTTTTATTTTTTGAGGTCGACAAAAGCAGGGCTCTTGCTCCTACGTACCCTCCATCGAAGAGGAAATCAGACCTACGTAGTTCTTTTTTTATGCGTGAATCAAGTGATTGATTTTTTACTTGAGGGGTGATCATTTTAAGGCGTTGGACCTTAAAAATGATCCTTTTTACTTAATAAGAAACTGAAATGATAAACTTTCAAAAACCTATTTTTGTGGACGAGCTTGACTAGGCGAGTTCGATTTTAGCCTTAGTTTCACTTTAGTTATTAGTCAATTCAATTAAGAATGAGAAATCCCAAGGAGAAAACGTCCGATTGATTTTTCGCTTTACTTTACTAAAAGGTATTTTTTTTATTATTATATTATTATTTTACCTCTTTTTTGATTTCCAATGTGGTTACGGCACGACCGAACGGTCGAAATTCATTTTAACCGAAATTAACGGATGATACAATTCAAACGATCGGTGGAAATTTATTTTATTTTTAGATTAAGCGAGAAATGATTTAAACAAATGGCTTAAGCACGTCAAAAGGAGGTATAAAAAGCAAATGAAAACGAGAATAAAAATACATGAAACAAAATGTGGACCACCACGGGTACATAGAATGAATTGAAAAGCTTGGTTTGAGGTACTTACCCGTTGAAGACTGAAGAAAATGAAGAACGAACGATGAATCTTGAAGAACGGTCGAGAATCTTCGCGTAATTACTCACAGAAACGTTACGGAAGCGCCTCAGCTTGGATTTTCTTCACAGAAACAATTTTCCTCAGCAATTTCGAGAGAGAGAGAAGTGCCAAGAAGGCTGCACCCTTTTCTTCTTCACTCCTCCCCCTATTTATAGCAAAATAGGAGAGGAGCTTGCCACCCAGCTCGCCCAGGCGAGCAAGGGTACTTCCTCCAGAAGCAACAACCTTCTGGAGGAAGAATCTGGAAGGCCAAAGTGGGCCAGATTGCTATTTGTACCCCTCTTTTTACTAAATGCACCCCCTTCTATTTTTTTGGTAATTCTTTTTCCGTAACGTTACGAAACTTTACAAATTTCGTAACGATACTTATTTTCCTTCCGCAAGGTTACGAATCCTTACAGATTATGTATTTACTCTTTTTTAGCTTTCGAAGAAGTTACGAAAACTCACTGTCGCAACCTACCCTTCGGCGGGAGGGCGACGCGTGACTCGCGGGATGCGTGTTCCACGAAAGGAATACGCGCGGAGTCGCCACCAACGTTTATTTGAGGAAAACGTCGGAAAAACCGGAAAAGACGCGATCTACGAACTTTTAAGTGAAAGGTTCGGGAGTTGTATTTACGCGCGGGGAAGGTATTAGCACCCCACACGTCCGTCACAAGGGACGACAACCTTTAATCGAATGTGCAAACATGACTTTGATTTTTACGTTCCCTTTTATGTCCTTATATCCTTTATACCCTTTTTTATATTTTTTCTTTTTTTGTGGTCGACAAGGGTGTTTCCCTTTGCTCCTACGTATTCCTCAATTGGGATGAGAAAATCAGACTTACGTAGTTCTTTCGGAACAAAGTGTTTGGTTTAAGTTTGTTTTTTGTCTTTTTTGCAAAATATGTTTTTTATTTGAACAAAAGGTCATTTAAGGTGTTGGACCATTAAACGGTCTTTTGATTTTGAAAGGAGAGAAACGTTAAGGCATTGGACCATTAACGATCTCTTGTTTTTGAAAGGAGAGAAACGTTAAGGCATTTGGACCATTAACGAACTCTTGGGGTGGTCGACAAAAGCGGGGCTTTTGCTCCTACGTATCCTCAATGAGGAACTCAGACCTACGTAGTTCTTTCTTATCAAGTGATTCTCTTTTTGCTTAAGAGGTGATCATCTTAAGGCATTGGACCATAAAAATGACCCATTTTACTTAGTGAGAAATTGAAATGACAAACTTCAAAAGCCTATTTTTGTGGACGAGCTTGACTAGGCGAGTTGATTTTAGCCTTAGTTTCACTTTAGTTATTAATCAATTCGATTAAGAATGAGAAATCCCAAAGAGAAAACGTCCGATTGATTTTCCGCTTTATTTGGCTAAAAGATGTTTTTTTGATTATTATATTATTTTTTACCTCTTTTTGATTTCCAACGTGGTTACGGCACGACCGAACGGTCGGAATTTATTTTAACCGAAGTCAACGGATAATACAATTCAAACGTTCGGTGGAAATTGATTTTATTTTTAAGTTAAACGAGAAATGACTTAAGTAAAATGGCTTAAGCACGTCAAAAGGGGGTATAAAAAGTAAACAAAACGAGAATAAAAATGCACGAAACACAATGTGGACCACTATGGGTACATAGAATGAATCGAAAAGCTTGGTTCGAGGTACTTACCCGTTGAAGATCGAAGAACGATGAAGAACGAATGAAGAACGTCGAAGAACGGTTGAAACCTTTGCGAAATTCCTCACGGAAAACGTTACGGAAACGTTTCGGAAGCGCCTCGGCTTAGATTTTCTTCACGAAAACAATTTTTCCAAGCAAATTCGAAAGAGAGAGAAGTGCCAAAGGGGCTGAACCCTTTTCTTCTTCACTTCCTCCCCTATTTATAGCAAAATAGGGGAGGTGGTTGCCGCCCAGCTCACCCAGGCGAGCCAGGTTGCTTCCTCCAGAAGCAATAGCCTTCTGGAGGGCCCAAGTGGGCCTGGGTGCTATTTGCACCCCCATTTTTACTAAGTACACCCCCTCTGCTTTTTTTGGTGATTCTTTTTTCGTAAAGTTATGGAAACTTACGAATTTCGTAACGATACTTGTTTTCTTTCCGTAATGTTACGGAACCTTGCGGATTACATAATCATCCCCTTTTTGACTTACGGAATGTTACGGAACCTCACTTAATTATGCAACGATGCTTCCATTTGATTTCCGGTGTGTCACGGAAACTTACGGATTGTGCATCAATATTTTTTTGGTTTTTCGGCATGTCCTGGAATTTCACAAATTGCCTAATGATGGGTACCAAGCACCTCACAAGGACCAAAGAAAGGTCGCATGTCATCAAGCAAAGGTCCCCGGACGAAATTAGGGTATGACAGTTGCCCCTCTTTACTTGTCTTTTATTGGAGATAAAAGGAAAGTAAAGATAAGACACTAATTTCGTTCCTCTCAATTTGACGAGAGTCGCGGGTGACCATAAAATCTCCACATGCAAATGACTTGTTGTTCCCGGATTTTCACAAATTGCCTAATGATGGGTGCCAAGCACCTCACAAGGACCAAAGAAAGGTCGCATGTCATCAAGCAAAGGTACCCGGACGAAAATTAGTGTATGACACTAATTTCGCTCCTCTCGGTTAACGAGAGTCGCGGGTGACCATGACTTGTCGTTCTCGGAATTTCACAAATCGCCTAATGATGGGTGCCAAGCACCTCACAAGGACCAAAGAAAGGTCGCATGTCATCAAGCAAAGGTCCCCGGACGAAAATTAGGGTATGACACTAATTTCGCTCCTCTCGGTTGACGAGAGTCGCGGGCGACCATGAAATTTCCGCATGTAAATGACTTGTTGTTCCCGGAGGAACAAAAGGTGCAGAAGACTATGTCAGCCTCTACATGCTATCAAGCGTTCTGTCTTACAGATAGCAAAAGAATGTTTATACGGATAACCACTCGGGTATTTCCGCGTATCATCGGGCCCGCCGCCTCTGAATGACACAAGGGTGCGGATAACCGTAAGGTATCTCCGCGTATCATCGGGCCCGCCGCCTCTGGATGACACAAGGGTGCAAAATGACCAAATTTTGTCTCTGCTTGTCATCGGGCCCGCCGCCTCTGGATGACAAAAGGGTGCGGATAACCGTAAGGTATCTCCGCGTATCATCGGGCCCGCCGCCTCTGGATGATACAAGGGTGCAGAATGACCAAATTTTGTCTCTGCTTGTCATCGGGCCCGCCGCCTCTGGATGACAAAAGGGTGCGGATAACCGTAAGGTATCTCCGCGTATCATCGGGCCCGCCGCTTCTGGATGATACAAGGGTGCAGAATGACCAAATTTTATCTCTGCTTGTCATCGGGCCCGCCGCCTCTGGATGACAAAAGGGTGCGGATAACCGTAAGGTATCTCCGCGTATCATCGGGCCCGCCGCCTCTGGATGATACAAGGGTGCGAATAACTGTAAGGTATCTCCGCGTATCATCGGGCCCGCCGCCTCTGGATGACACAAGGGTGCAGAATGACCAAATTTTGTCTCTGCTTGTCATCGGGCCCGCCGCCTCTGGATGACAAAAGGGTGCGGATAACCGTAAGGTATCTTCGCGTATCATCGGGCCCGCCGCCTCTGGATGACACAAGGATGCATGTCACATGACCTCAGGGTCAGTATGACAAAGATTATGGGGCGGCCGACAAAAGCAAGGCTCTTGCTCCTACGTATCCTCCAATGAGGAACTCAGACCTACGTAGTTCTAGATAACTTGTGAGACTTGAAAAGTCTCCATCGGAAAATGCTGACATCTCCGGAAAGGGCGTAGATGACCACATTGGCCTCTGCTCGTCAATCACACTTGGGGTCACTGAATGACGAGGTGCGGATAACCGTAAGGTGTCTCCGCGGGCTACCAGCTCTTGGGTCATGGCAACAAAAGGCGGTGTGGTCAACAAAAGCGAGGCTCTTGCTCCTACGTATCCTCCAATGAGGAACTCAGACCTACGTAGTTCTGGACAACTTGTGAGACTTGAAAAAGTCTCGGTGTTTTCTTCGCTAAAATGCCAACATGCTTTAGTAAAGAGATAAATATTCCAACTGATTAGAGCAGCATACGCTCCTTTCTTTTTTTTTTTTTTTGAGTGAAAAACAATGCGTTTACCGGGGAAGGAGAGTCTGCTGATGAAACCCCCCCATAACCATAAATGAGATTTTGGATGTTAGCATTTCGTTTCTAAATGAACATTTAGAGGAAACACTGGGTTCGACAAAAATAGAAGAAAATCACTCAAAGTGTATCAATCTCGCAGAGGTAAGTGTTTCATCCTAATTCCGAACCATATATATGTCATGACTTGACTTTGCAAATTATTTCCTATCAAATCAAAAATTACATGCGTGATCATGGATCAATAGGACTTCCCTTGGGAATGGGTTTTCTTGATGGGTTTTTCGGCTTTTGTGTGTTTTTGGCTTTTGACTTTTTGTTGGCTTTTCCTTTTCTGTTTTTGTTTAGTGTGGGGCGAAAAAGTCGCTAGCGCACTGATTTTGGTTGGCAATTAAAGGGAGAAGACAATTTTAGGTCATGGTTTCCTTTCCTTCTTTTTGTTCATTTGGTGACAATTCTGTATTGTTCAGATATTGTCCGGTCTAAAGACCTCTCTGCACATTTCTTCTGGTTTCTTTGACCAGGAGCTTTCATCTTTTTTTTTTCTTTACTTTCTCCCATTCTTTGGTTGGGACTTTTCTTTCTTTTCTTTTTTCTTTCTCCCTCTCTTTGATTGGGAATTTCCTTGTTTCCTTTTTTCCTTTGATTGGAAATTTTCCTTCTCTTTTTCTTTGATTGGAAATTTCCCTTCTATTCTTTTTTGCTTCCGAGGGTAAGGATTGACATTCTCACCCTGGGTCAAGGTTTATGGTGAGTCAGGATCTTGGCTCAAGACTTGTAGAATGGCTAGGCATGGTACATGTCAGGGTTTGGTTTGGTTCAAGGATAAAAGGGATGCCCCACATTATTTCCATGACACAAATGCAAAAATGATGATTTGGAAACTTCATGCAAAACTGGTCATGCATGCACCTATGTGGACACTCGAGTGTCAAATTTTTATGGTCATGTGATGCTAGGGCTCAGGATTCATTTCCTCTATTTTAAATAAACCCAATGTTTCCAAAATATGTTCTTTTATCAATTAGTGCATTCATCCTAGTCCATCTTGGGTACTCGGGAAAATTTCACAGCATTCACCCTTCAGGTGTATACACATTTTTAAAAACTAGTTATGATCAGTGATTTTTTTCAAAGAAAAGTTGGAAGTCATCTCTTTTCAAAAGCATATCGGTTTTTCAGCTAAACAACTTATTTTTCTTTTCCTTTTTTATCATTTGTTTATTTCTTTTTCTTGTTTGTTTTTTTGTTTGTTTTTTTTTCATGAGGTATTTTGCTACCTAAACATGTGTATATTTTTGTGAGGTATTTTTGCTATATACACGCATATCCAAGGTATCTTGCTACCTAAACATACCTATATATGTTTTGTAAGGTATTTTTGCTATATACATGCATATCCAAGGTATCTTTCTACCTAAACATACATATATATATTTTGTGAAGTATTTTTTTGTTTACATACATGCATATCTAAGGCATTTTCACTACCTAAACATACATATATATATTTTGTGAGGTATGACTACCTTCCGAGCTTGCACTTGTTTTATTTAAATTCCCAGGATCATGAGCAACTAGGTGCGTCCTACTATAAAAAGTGATCAAATAACAAGCATAGATTCAAAAGGTACTAGGTTGCCTCCTAGTAGCGCTTCTTTAACGTCTTGAGCTGGACGCCTTATGACTTGTCGGTCATTGACCTAGTACTTTGCTTACCTTTGGCTTTGGACTTGGTCGCTTATTGGTCGGCCATGGGTTGTAAGCACGCTCTAACCTTTTTGTGGATGAGCTGAGGTGAACTCTAGAGGTGATGGCGGTGCGTCTGTTGCCCGCTGCCGGCCATCCCCAGGCTACTGTGGTGTTTCGCCTTGCGCCTTCCTGGAGACGCAGTACTTCTTGATGAAAGCTCGATTAGTAGGGGGCCTGATGCCCTTGCTGGAGGTGACAGGTACTCTGTAGAACTGACAGAGACCCGTAATTAGAGCTTGACAACTCCAAGACCCTGTCGGACTTCTTCGGGTCCACTGGGTGTCTTGCAGGCGCGATCCCTGCAAACAATAGATGAAATCAGAAATCAGTTGGGGGAGGTGCATACTTATCTATGATGACGTGACCTTGCCGGGGGGTACGGGCACCCTGTAGGATTGATAGAGGCCCGTAACCAGAGCTGGAAACCCCAGGGCCCTGTTGGACTTTTCCGGGTCCACTGGGTGTCTTGTGGGTGCGATCCCTGCAAACAATAGATGGTATCAGAAATCAGTTGAACCATATGCATACTTACCCATGTCGGGACGACACAGACCAAATGATACTTTTGCAGGGGGAGATTGGCATTGCGATCGCTGGGCAGAATATTGCTAAGTAGCAATGTCATCTATATCTATGTAAGAGTGGTCATGTTGGTGCGCATGATCCACACTCGTCTCTTTGCAGCGGCACGGGTGAAATCTTACCTCGGTATGCATAGTAGCAGTGTAATAGCCTCCCTCT